>NC_135403.1:7736215-8036215 GCF_051989625.1 Stigmatopora argus
ATTACTACAACAACAACAAAATAACCTGACCACAGATTAAACATTGAACAACTTTTCCCTTTAAATGATGATTATCATTAACTTTATTAAACTGAACAAGTCATGTAACAGATTGTCAATGATTGATGAAAATATGATAAACTCAGACAGCCTGCTGTGCTTGAAAAATACCTTTAAAAAAAAAAAAAAAAAATCCATGATAGTAACAATTTTGTTACTGTATCTGTATTTTATGTTTTAAAAATCAATAATTTCCCTTTTCGGTCATGTAGTACACTAGCATAAATATGAGAGTGCTTAATTTGTGCCCTGGATGTGCAGTGCAAGGGAATATTGCTGCAATTGCCGATGAATTACAACATTGGTCAAATTTTGCATTGTGAAGTTGTTTTTGTTAGATTAGTGCCTGTAATTTGTGCTTCTTTCTGTTCTTAAGAAAAAGCCTCAGAGGTTGTTGACCTGGGCAACTAGCAATTAGAATCACATTTAATGTAGTTCATTGTGTGGGCTTTGTGTGTGTGTGTTTTACATTAAATACATTTTGTAGGAAAACTGTTATTTTTTCTGATAGACCTGCCGAGAAAGGGGAAGTGCTGTTTGGCATCTAAAGAAAACTTTCTTACATTCTTGCTTTTTTTTTGTTTCAGGAAGTCTTTTCAGTTATTTCAAGATTTTTTTATGTACAGCAGTGCAATGCACATGGGGAGCTCTGGGTTGGGCTGCTCCATTTCTAGCCACAACAAAACATCATGGTCTGGTGCAAGCCAACCCATTCGCTTCACACAGCCTCCACACGATGAATCAAGAATAGTCCAGGCAAAACAAATCATTTGAATCGTGAACCAACCCAGCACGAAACAAGTTGGCACTCTCTTTTGTGGTGAGGATTTGGCCCAGTCTTCCTGTCCTTTATTTCCCTTTTATATATATTTTATAATTTATGTATTGTTCATGGTTTGCCATGTTACAGATCCATACATGTTTCCATTCATAGGAACGGAGACTTATTTTTTTGGCCTCTATTTTTGAAGTGCAAGTACAGTGGTTACTACCACATGGTTATTTGTTTGGCTCATTTTCAGACTGTTTGAATTTCTCCTTGCTTTGTCACACAAACTTTCTCATGTTTAATTTCAACTTGGAGGAGTCCCTATTTAGTTGTTTCTGTTATTTGAAACTGAGTGACCCCAATGACACGTGCATAATATTGTTCTCGATGCACTCTGTTCACAAAACACAATTACATTACTTTCAATGGAGATGTTGCTTCTCCCTTTTGAACAGTTTCTTCCAACTCAAATTTCCAGCATAGTCTGACCATTCATCAAGAATGATTTGCTCCAAAAACCACCCAAACAAAATCAGGAATATTGATGTGTGTTTCAGTCTGCACGCCGTCTACCGAGTTTAAGGTGAGTTTAAGCATCCTCACATTTCCCAGATGTTAAACTTAATGGTGATTGACTATTCGCTCTGAGATACATACATAATACAAAACACAAGCTGCTTTTGTATACTCTGCAAACAATAAATACTGTATATAAAATCAGTATTGATGGCTAATTTGGCCAAGTCTTGAAAATACGACATTAAATATATTTTTTCTGTCTTCATCTAAACAGAACAAAAGTTTTAATGCAAATAACGTATAGGGCTTCCTATAATAATTCTGGATGTACATAAAGTAATTTAAGATTTTCCAACACTAAAATTAATTTACAAAGGGCCTAAAAGTCCAAAGAAAACATACAGTATCTTTTTTTTTCCGACCCCCTTACCAGTGTATTAGCACTCACAATGGTAATGACATTACCTTGAATCTTCCCCCTCACATCCGACATCCATTATCCGCATCCTATGTTTCATTAAATATTTTATTATAATACATTTTTGGAGATGTTGGATAGGGACCTGCAACCTTCAAACGACCTCAGGGACCAGGTGATCCCCAGGACCAGCTGACATCAGGCAGGCTTACGTAAGCCAGAAAGTTAAGTTTAAAGTAATGAGGATGCCAGATTGAGTCCCTTGATAATCACATAATGGGGACAGTTTCACTAAGTAAAACCCCAGGGCTTTATGTAATAAGACTAGATTGTATTCTGTGGAAAACCACTTTCTTTAATTTTTGGAGGAATTTTTGTCATTGTAGAAAGGATTTATTGACACTTACCTGTTGAACTTACTTTCATGAAATGTTTTTTCAATGAATGCAGCCTTGTACACTCTTTTTTTTGTCATGTCACTGTTCATTTTTAAACCCATGGGATATCGCTTGCTGGGAAACATGCACAACTCTACGTTAAATGTTGATAAGATGATATTTTTGGTGTTTACTGTTTTTGTATCCATAATAATATAATTAATATTAATAAACGGTAAGTGTCTAGAGCAGGGGCTTCAGACTCGGGTTGGTTCGCGGGCCGCTTTAACGTCAACTTGATTTCACGTGGGCCGAACCATTTTAGATATAATATTTAGATTTTTTTTTATAAATGGATTAAAAGAACTGGATTTAAATCCCTTAATATTCCATTTTTTACAGATCTAAAACAATGTTTATTTTAGATTTTTTTTAATATATTTTTAGATTTTACAAAATGATTTTTGAACTATGAACAGAAAAAATTGATTAAAAAATTACAATTATTGATTTAAAAGGGGGAAAATCAGTAAATTTTATATACATCTATACTCTTCATTTTAATTTGATCCTAAAACAGAAAGTCGGCACTCATGATTTACTTTCCCGGGCCACACAAAATGATGCGGCGGGCCAGATTTGGCCCCCGGGCCGCCACTTTGACACATGTGGTCTAGAGGCAAGGGCATTTAAATAGATCACAAATGAACACCCCTGGTTCCCTTACAAGATGTTTCACCTCTCATCTAAGTGGTTCATCCCATGAGTTAGAACAGAACTAGCCTCTAATAGCAATTATACAGTATTTCCCAGGGTCTTAAATTTTTTGAGCCATGCCGCAATACGTTCCATTTAAAGTGTGCATTTTTATGTACGAACAATTTCCTCTAAATGGGGGGAATTTTTTAACTGTAAATAGAGCATTTCAAATCTTGACTAAAACATGCGCAAGGGGTCAGTTAACGGTGATGATTCGTGAAAATGAGGCTTTTTACTCTACGACTCACTCTTTGTTCATTTAATTTCGCACATGGGGAACATTTTCTGTGATTTCCTGAAGGTATTCCATCTCTTCGCTACAGTCCCAGATCCTTTGACAATCTGTGCCAAGGCAGATTGAACGCTGCAATGAGCACACCTGATATTTTTATTTGTTTGCAGACGGACAGAGATGATGAAAAAACCACATTGTGTCTGTCTGGCCTCATCTTCACAAGGGAATCTCTGCAATGTGTAGTCATCCTCCTCCACTTCCTGATGTAAATCAGATTGTTTCATCATCATCATTTATACTTAAATGCATGTATTGTTGAGATCACAGGTGGCAAAGTGCTGGCCCGGGAGTCAGACCTAGCTAAATTCAAATGTAATTATTGCTATATAAAGAATATATCTCCTTAAAAAATAGATTATTTTGTCCCTTTAATTAAAAAAAAAATAAAAAATCAAATATTCACATCAAATTTTCAAAACATAAAATAATTTTAAAAACAAAATATTGAATATTTCCTTGTTTGTTATATAAGAAAATACCCAATTTTTCTCAAAACATAAAAAAATTAAAACGATATTACGTTTTCCACCTTTTTTATATAAAAATGCAATTAAACAAAAAAATACCCATTTTTTTTTCTAAACATTATTTTTTTTTAAAAAGAACTAACATTTTTCGCCTTTGTTATATAACATGCAATTTAAAAAAATACCCAATTTTTTTCAAGACATAAACAAAATTAAAAAGATTTTGCCGCCTTTTTTATATAAAAATGCAATTAAACAAAAGAAACTAGACAAGACAATATTTGCTATTAAGAGGATGAAAAGAAGGATTTGGACAAATTTTAATGTCTATAAATGCTTTATTGATGACCAGAAACTACTCGATTAATTGTAAATAATAATAAATACAATGTGGCCAGTGAAAGGACAGCCCTGGTTTAGACTGTAAAAACAATCAAGTGAAAATATGTTGATCTACAAAACTTTTTAAAATGTACGAACATTTATCTTAAAATATGTGCTCCTTTGGTGGTCTGTATTTGGTTTAAAACCGATGTCTCGGTGAAGCAATCAAGACAGACAAAATAAGTAATTTTCAAACTCCCTTTAGGTAACAGTAACTGCATACATCTGTTTGTTCAGGATCGAATGAGTTGTGTGCAAGTGTTCGAATTAAGCTGTTCTTCAAATGCGTAAGTATTAAACTACTGCTGGCACGGTGCAAACCTGACCACATTCATTTGATGCTTGGGATGTTATAAAAGACCAACAAGGATAATGATGCTGATAATGATGTGTATGCATGTTCAGGTTCGTGTTCTTGCTGGCCCCATTTTAGAAAAAAAAACTTTGCACCGCATAGGTCAGATGGAATGAGACTAAAGGCGGTGGCGTCATGTTTCAGCAGCCTAGAAAATATCAAGCCTTGCTTCTACACCACCCTAATTACACTGATAATCTCTTAAGAGCAGAGTGAGTATTTGCTATTCACTCCTATCTTTACAGATTGCGGTAGATGTGGAAAAAATGTAAGATCTTGAAATGTCCTTGTCAATAGAAAATCCCCAAAAATGGATAAGACCATGAATCAAAACCAAACTAAGACCTAAATTGTAAACCCAGCCTTAGAGAAATCCATATACTCGTCATTCTTTCACCACTTATCATTCAAATACCAGCTGAATATTATGCAGGGTCAACATGAACTCTGGGTATTAATGGATCACATCACTGGCTGCATGTTGCCTTGTAAAATACAGTGTAAAGTGAAGTAATACAATTTAACAGTTTACAGTTCAGTTAAATCATGATGGGGAAAATGTGGAATTAGAACTGTGCCACTCAAAGCATACGACATGGTTTTAATCAAGTGTATCCCAGTAAAAGGATTCTTGGTTAACAGTACAAAATTTATATTTATATATATATATATATATATATATATATATATATATATATATATATGTCTATGTATGTATATATATATATGTATATATATATGTCTATGTATATATATATATATATATATATATATATATATATATATTTATATATATATGGATGAAATAAAACTTACTTGGTTAACAGTACAAAACATAAATAAATATAAATAAAAAATATATATGTATATATATATGAATATATATGTCTATGTATATATTATATATATATATATATATATATATATATATATATATATATATGTATATGGATGAAATAAAAATGAATATTTCCAGGAAGCAAGCTGCATAACAGTTATGACAGTTATTAAAATGCCGCTTCTATTTGAGCAAATCTAGTGCAATTATTTACATTAGTTCCCCTACTCGTCATGCATTGGCTATCCACTTTAGTATTTGTATTTATGAGAGAAACACGCTTAAATTGGTTCTTGTGCAAACAAGATTTTGTGAATCGATTATCTTGACACTTGGTAACCATGTACAATGGCCCAGTATTCACAAGTATGTGATTTTTTTAAACTATTTTTTTTATATATAAGTGGCACTACTGTGTTATATCATTGTAATAGTCTTGATTTTTTTATTGCCATTGCCAGCCTTGGTCTAAACCAGAAGAACAACATTTCCTCTAGTTTTTACTTGATACAGAGATGTGAAGCAGCCTGTCACATTGTAAGCCAAATTGAGCGACTGGCAAATCCACAAGGGTATAGAATGATCTCACCTTACTGCAAAGCCATGTGCATGCACATTCAGACAAACATGGCTACCATCAGTAGCACATCATTATTAAAACGTTTGTCGTCTCCTTCCTCAAATGTCTCACCACAAATTCTCAATAGAATCACTTTAAATACACAGATCATTCCATTCCACGAGATACTTCCTAGTGAAAATAGACACATCAAGCACAAATATCATGCTAATCTGACAGGAACTGTGATAGAAGTGTCCGGGACAGAATGACAGACAAAAGGGAAAGAATATTTCGAACTTGCTTGAAGATTGAAACCAGATTTCTTTTGTGTGTCGTTTGAATTCATCACACTGTTAGCAGCCATTACTAGACTCGTAATCTAATTATATCGCAGTGACGACGCAAATTTGTTCAAATTATAATCATTTACTAAACACTGGGCATTGAATTGGGCCTTGTTAAAGATTAAACAACACGATTACAGTTTATTCAGTTAATGACATTTGCTTTAGTGTTATTTATGCAACTTCCACAGGGTTCCCTTTTTCTGAGCCAAGTTCCTGCACCATAAAAAAAACCCCAAGGAAGTATAATCCAATATTCAATTTCCACCTGCATCAGGTGGGACTAGACTTGAAGACCAAGTTTCTGTCAGCAGAAACCGAGATCACTCATTTGCGGTTACTAAGTTTTCCTGTCTGCTCCTGTTTTCTGCTAATAGGCCTGGCACTACAACATTACACTGCAATTATGATGTGGGTTTGCCAGTTCGGACATCTATACTTCTAAAGGTGCTGCATCCAACACTTGTTTTTTTGAATGGAACATTTTTAATGAATGAGCTCATTTTCAGACAATCTGGCTGACATTTGCTTCGTACTAAACTTGTCTGACTAACTGCACTGCAGTGAAAGTAGCATTCTAGGTTTCAATGATGAATCGTAACAACTTTTCAAACATGTACACGGGCTGTCTTAAAATGATGAAGCAAACGTTGTTTTAAACTTGTAATCATGGTGTTGCAGAATGAATTAGCATGCCGGCTGCCATAAAACTGACAATACACAATTTGTATTCAGGACAGAGTAGACCTCCATGAAGGCTTGGCATGTGCTGATCATGTGTGTCAGACTTTTTTCCCTTTTCCTTTATTCTTATGGTCTGTGGCCTATCTAGATTTCATTTGATTCAAGAACCATTGATTAATACAATCATTCTATGCGTGAATTTATTGTATATTTCATGCATCAATCTCAGCCTGATGAGCCAGCTGGCCATCACCGTTTTAAGCCTTAACACTCAACCTGGGGTGCTCAGTCTTCTTTGGCTCGCAATCTATTTTTTCAAACGGCAAGGTTTACTGTGCGTGTGTTAAAAAAGTAGTGGAGAAGTATTATTTGATTTGCCAACAACAATGTCATTTCAAGGCTGCATGACACGGAATGGTGAGTGAAAGGCTCAAGGGGCTCTGACATTATCTCCTCTAAAGCCATGCTTTGACAGAGACAAATGCAATTGAAGGGAAGAATGAGCAAACAGGCTTTCTTTTTTTAATCCAAAAGAGGACACAATGGAATTATATTATTTTTCAAGTTACTTGTTAACTGTGATTGATGACCTTTTGCCCCTGAATAGCCTCAGCCCCATTGAACACAGGCCACATTCTGATATACCTAGAGCAGAAGTAAAAGGTCAACTCACAAGCATTAGAAGTCCAACAAGAAAGGTCATTACATTGTAATACTTCATCCGTTTAGATTCTACTTATTTCATCATTCCTCATCGGTTACATACTAAAATTCCTACAATAAAAACACAGAATAGATCATCTTTTTTTAATAATAGGGCTTGGATGACAAAAAAATCATGGGGTCACATTGAAGTGACGTCCTTTTCTAATGAGACTACAAAGAAATGCTTTTCTCTGTCATATAGTCAACAAAACCTTTACTGGAGCAAACCAATGGACAGAGTACACCATGATGGATTAACTAAGGCCTGACACTGGATCCCCTGCAGTGGGAAGACATAGCAGTAACAGCTATAACTCATTTGTCGTGAGGTCTTCTGGGTGGTGGACAGTGAGCAGATGCCTCATTTTACAGGACTCAGGCCCAGAAACACAATCCAGCTCTGTGATATCCAGACCATTCCTTCTCTCATCAGCGCACCTCTGCATCTATCAAGTGTTTAGTCACTGGCACACACTCTTCTTCGCTCTTTGCCAGACTGTGCTTCCCAAGTGTGTCTGGTTTTTCTGTGGATTATGGTTTGTAAATCCTACTTTTTCATCCTGTTGATCAAGGGCCCAGACTGTCATTGTTCTTCTTGTCACTGCTTTTTTCTTTGATCACAAAACAAAAACAAAGACGGTCTGGATTTCCTGAGTGGATTTTCTTGAGCCCTTACACCCTACCAGTTTTCTGTGTGATTCTTATTAGTTGTGTCTGATGAGGATTAAGATGGATGTTATGTTTTTCTTTCAGCTTTTTTTTTGCAGTCCATACCCATGTTGCTGATTTTTTTCACATATTTCTTCATAGTGTCGTGTGTATTTTATGTCTGTAGGGTATTTCTGGAAGCAAACATGACATGCACAGGGCGCTTTTGGAGACGGAACACACACTGCTTCTTTGTTGTAGCGTGCTTTTTCCCAACTCCTAGAACTTCCTTATACATTGAACTTTTTTTTCTAATTGTATAGTATCCTAAAATGTTTTGAACTCTCAGTTTTTTCTTTTTTAATTCAAACAGCAGTCAGTTTTCAATATGGTCATGCCTTTTGGAGTCATGGTCTGATTAGGATTAAACACTTGTTGGCTGGTGATCCTGGTTTCATGCAGTTTTCCCCTTTTTAATTTCAGTTCCACAAGGCCACTTCTGCTGTACGTTCCAAGAGCACTCCTTGCTCACCTAGAGGACAAAGAACTTTCTATGCACTTTCTAAGGAGAAATGAATTAAAAGTGCATTACTATGCCATCGAGCCAGTCTTGGAAAGTGTCCCAAACTGTAAATAAAGGTAAGGGTAATTCAGATTTTGGATTTACTCATTGAGCACCAGATAAATTCCACATTTTCTAAGAAAGCAGTGTACAGCTACAACTAACAAAGCAGATGTGCCACTCGCTATGTTCTCATTTGTTTCTGATGTTTTCTTACAAAGATGAACTAACCAGCACTGCATGTGTGTTCCTTTACACCACTATGTTATTGAAGAAAGCTCTTTGAGCACTGGGTGGAGTTTTTGAGGCCTCATGAATAGTAGTGAGTAACTATTGACATTTGTCATGGCTATGTGAAATCAAACAGACGATGATGACATTTTCCAAGAATCGTTATCGACAGTCCGTTTTAAATTTAAAGCCATAAAACATGAAACATACAGGCAGGAGCAAAAACTCAGCACCACTTCAATGTTGGAGTCAAATCTTGAAATCCTATGTCAGCACCACTTCACGCTCTACCTAGTGTTTATCTTCATCTCTGGTCCTATCACCACTCTTGTGCAAGTTCCTACTTCTCTCAAGCCCATGGCAAGCATTGCAGAGTCCACACGTTAGAAATTTTACAGGCAAACTAAACAACTACTACTACCATCATGTCCTCAGTACCTGTAGATCTCAACTGCAATACATTATAAGATGTACGTTTTTTAAAGCGTTTTTAAAAAACAAAAAGAAACATTTTGAAAAGATACAGTTATACTAAGATAGTCAAGCCATTCCTGGAACATTAAGGGACTAAAGATGGAAATTAGCCTGAGAGTAACCTGAAATTTCCCAAAAGACACTTGAGGGACTTCTGCACCAAATGAGACAACATTCACTGGTCTGATGAAGAAAAAAGTAACTAACTAATAGAATCCTAGACATATGGAGGAAAGTTGGCACCACGTGTCAGCTGGCCAATACCATCTTTACAATGCAGCGTGGTAGTGGCAGCTGTGTGTTGATGTTTTTTAGCAAGTGAGGGGAAGATTAATGTAGATGTACAGAGACATCCTGGATGAATACCTGGTCCAGAGAAATCTTGACCTCAAACGGTTCATTTTTCAGCAGGACAGCGACAAAAAAAAAAACCCAAAACTTTGAATGTCCTTGACAGAGCCCAGACTGGAATGTGATTGGAAGGCTGGAAATGGCTGTGCACCAACACTCCTCAACAAAGTTGATGGAGTTTACGATGGCATGCCCAAATAAAAGTGTAAAAAAATGTGCAAAAAAACCCACATTCTATTTGTTTCTTTAATTGGTACTACTAGAATCCCAAAATGTGGTGGAACTCAATTTTGGAGATCCCAGCCTTCTTCTTACTAGGCAACACACAATCCCTACAAAGGCAGGGTTTATCAAAAAAGTCTGTAAGTACTTTGAGCTAAAATTACTGTGCCTAATTATAGTATACATATGATGAGTCATTGTACAAACAGTAGCTCTGTTAGATTTTTACCAAGACTGATTTTTCTATCTGAAGCATATTTATTTTATTTGCAACTTTTCATTCAAGACGGCATGTCCCCTTTCTTCTGCCAAAGGGCCTTCAACCACTATTGTTCTGGAAAGATTACTGGGACATCAAGCTGAAGCTTTAGGCCCGTAGCCCAGCTATCATTCAGACCTATAGCCATGCCGGTTGTCCCTGTCTGTTCTGTGATGAGACTTGACAGAGTTCTGTAAGCTGTCATTGCATTCCTGCACAGCTGCTCTTAAATCACAAAAAAATGGATGAATCAAATGTTGGTTTTTTTTCTTGGTCTGGAGCAAGTGCGCAACTGCGTATGGAGGCCATGTGCTTGCGGTCCCGTGTATAAATCATTCCAATTCTCAATCACTTATCAGTTTTATGTAATGATGTGTTTTTGTGTATAAATGAGTGCACTTGACACCCGTCGGGCCTATTCTCCATTTCCTGTAATTCTCCAGAGCTCTGACTTTGTATGTCAACATTGTGCAAAGAATTGAGGCTGATAAGGAAATGTTGAGCCAATTTGACTTGACTGTTGAAGTCGTTTGGAATCATCACCAGGCCACTGGGACATATCAAATGACTGGTGGAACATCTGAATTGTTGCTTTAGTGCCTATGAGAGCTGAAACATTAGAAGAGACATGCTATCTTGATTCGTAAGTAGGTTTAAAATTGTATATGCAAGGAAACATCAAAAGTGTAATTGCTTTGTTTTCTTACTCACTCTACAAATATAGGAATAGATGGGATACTCAGTTTGTGGGGCCCATCAAGTCAGAATCACAGTACAAAAACACTTCCAAGTCATAAATACAAAATGTAATATTTAAATGAAAACAAACCACATCGGGTTCTCATGCCAACCTACTTCTTACACCGCTGTAACCTTAAAGCTATGTATATCAATCACTATAAACCGCAGGCCCATGAGAGACTACAGTAAATGCATTTCCTTGCCCCTCACTGCCTTTTGGAATTACCAATCAATATACAGAATCAGTCCTTTCTAATCCAATATATCTTTTTGAGGAAAAAAAAACATTATAGTACTGTCACTAAGGTCTAGACTTCAAGTTATAATTTTATTGTATTCTATTTTATATTTTTACGAAGTACACCGGGTAAAGCAATTATGTAAAAAAGTCAGTAAGTTCAAATTTATTGAGCCCCCCTGCTTTCACTTTGTGATTTTTTGTAATGTTATTACCTTGCCCATATTGTACTCCGACTAACTTAGTGAGTGGCTTTCTCCCTTAAGACCAAGACAAAGCCTGCAAATTACAAAAACAAACCTGGAAGGATGTTCACAGGTCAAAAAAAAGCAGATGAGATATCACTTGTCAGAGAAGAACCGGATCAGACTGATAAGATGATCTTGGGGGTGATCAAATTCTTAACTGTCCAAAAGGAGCACATGCATTTGGCCAATTCTCATCCACGTTTGGTATGAAATAGGACAAGAAAAAGTCATTTTTGCACTACATGTGTTTGTTTAAATCTCAAACTCTGTTTATTGTAATCACAATGCCTCTAACACAGGGGTGGGCAAACTATTCCACAAAGGACCACAGTGGCCCTTTACACCAATCTGGTGTCCTACAAGTGCATTCAGTGGATTGCAGTTAGGTGCTTCTTGTTTTCTGCATACATCTCATTGGTTAAACCAGGGGTGGCCAAGTCCGGTCTTCGAGAGCCCCCATCCAGTCTGTTTTCCATGTTTTCCTTCACCAACACACCTGAATCAAATAATCGGGATTGGTATGAAGCTTCTGGACAGGTTGTTGATGAGTTGATCGTTTGATTCAGGTGTGGTAGAGCAGGGTGATTTGGTAAACACCCTGGATAGAGGCTTTCAAGGACTGGACTTGGATCGGTTGGAACAAAAACCTGCATCCATGGCGATTTGCCTACCCCTGATTTAACATCTTTCTTTTCTAAAGAGCCTCTGAGTCTTCTATCATTCCATGCAGCACAGGGGCTTAAAAGGTGAGTCAGAAGCTAGGTTGGTTGCGTAAAAAAACATGAATGAAAGAGGTTTACATGTATAAAAAAAGAAAAAAATCAATGCCTTTTCATGAAATATTGGTCATACTCTACATGTAGTCCAAATTTAACAATTGCACAAACTGTGGCTGCCAGCAGACTAAGAAACAAGAACGTTTTGGCTTCAATTTCTGCTCTCTGTACTGTTCTTAATGGCAACAACCCATACCCTGTTCACTCGACCTCCAACTATCAGCCTTCATCTCAAACTGAGATTTTCTTTCTTATGCTTCTTTTCAAATTACAGACTTCTAAATATATGCTTCCTGCTAAATGTCCCTCAAAAAGTCTCCACGGGATTATCAGGTAACAAGACAAAGCCCAGAGATGGCGTATCAAAGCCTCTTGCTGCGTTGCAGAGTATTTTTAAGGAGGATTGTTTTTCAATAGAGCCGCCACTTTAAATGACCACGATTGAAGTTGAAGCTGAAGTTAGATGAAAAGTATTTTGGTCTTGGGTTGCAGCTAATGGAGGGCCAATTTATTGCTTAACATAAAATGACATTGCACCCCCACCCTTCCCCTGGCTGCACTGTTAAACTCACACGGCAGGTGACTGCTCCAGCTCAAATAAACTACCACTGTCAACACCGCCTTAGAGACATTTCAGATACAATGCAATTTAATGGCAAATCGCTCCGACCCTTTATTTGTCCTAAAGATACAAAACCCTGATACGATGCTGAATGTTTCAAATCCTCGAGAATGATCAAAGTCTATAAGATAAAACTAACAAACACACAAAAAATCTTAACTAAATAACGCATCACTTTACGTTCCGGAGACTGACTTGGTTCTGAGCAACTGTTTCAAATGACCTTCAGTTACAAAGATGGACCAATGGGAGCCACTAGAGAGCATAGTTGTGTTGTGTTCATACGTTCCAGCTGAGATAAAACGGAAGAAACATTTTTGCTACGTATCGAAAGTGGAGTAGTCCACTGTAACGAAGAAAATGTCTTGAAATTATTATTTAAATTCAAGAAAGATACGTATATAGGAAGGGAAATGTCACTTTCGAAAATGAGTCCTGTGTTTTGAATTAACTGAGTTTTCCATAATTGAATGCTATTGCTTAGATGCGTGTGTTTTTAAACTTGTTGTGTGCTTTGTTTTACTAAGCACATAACTTTTATGCACACAAGTAAACATAAATAAACGTAAATGAAATTGCATAATATATTGAATTGCTAGGGTTCCGTTTGAGAACATTTGAATCAAAGGATTTCATTACATTTTGCAGTAATTTTCAGAGTAGAGTTATGCAATATTGTCGCTACCCTAATGGCACGATGTGGTCATAATTATAGAAACAACTGTTTGCCTGTTATGGATTTAAAGACAATTTTTACCGTCCCAAAGGGGAATAACATAATTCTTGCACTGTCTTCGTATGAACTTCTAAAATTGGAAAATGTGACACGTTTAGGCCGGCAAAAACAGCAGAGACGTGATAAATTGTCGGACAAGTCCAATCTGTCATCCGTGCTGCGATAAAGAACAAGATGCATTAACCCAGCAACACTGGGGACTGCTCTCTGTCTTTCTTTGCCTCCTTTCGATCCCTCCCGTACTTTTCAATGTCACAGTGTTGAAATGATGGATGATGTTGCAGCTTGTCAAAGATGTTAACTTACTGTATTGAAGACCCCAACAATTCGTTACTGCATCTACCTGCCTTAACTGATTAAACCTTCTGCCCTTTTGTTTTACTGTTACGTCTGTTAGTCATATCCACTTTATTCCAGTGAGTTCATTTATATTTGATGAAGTGATGTAATTCGGAGTATAATATGGTTCAGCTGCTGTGCCTTGACTGTTGTGACTTTTTGGGATCTCGTGCCGGTGAGTCTAAACTAATGGAATGCCCAAGCAACCCCCCACCATAAGTCTTTACCTCTGACGAACCTCCAGTCCCTTATTCCCAAAGCACCAAGGTCTTTAGCCAAATACATTTATCTACCTCAGTCAACATCTGCCTGACCACATAAAAGAGCAAACTGAATCCATCTCTTTAGATGATCTGTTATAGAAATGTATTTAGAAATTCTCAACTATCTTACTTACAATAAGCTTGCCAGCTTGTTTGAGAATTTTTCATACAAAAGCGTATCACTCTGGACAAAATTAGTAAAACACTCCTAGAAATATATATAGGGCTCAAATTTCAATGCTAACTGACTGATTAGGGAATTAAGTTCACTCTTGTCAGGGGCTCGTCAAATATTGCATTATTAAATGAACTATTGATTACTAAGCCTGAAAATTTAATGGGAAAAACTGCTATGAGAACCAAAGGTGGGTGCACTGTGCAAAAATCTTGCAATACCAAAACTGATCCGGAACTGAGCTAGGATACATGCATGATTTATGCGGAATAGGTCTGAGAGATGTTGCTTTGTACCTAAGCATCGGCCATGCTACTCTGTCTGTGCTGATTCTCTAGATTTTGTGAAAGCGCATGGAGAAGAAGGGTTAACTGTCCTAAACAAAGATCTGTCTGTACTCAGTTGGGATGAAGGACTAAATGTTGACTACAGAACAGGGGCCAAGGGAAAACACACACTGAAGTGTGGGTTGGTAGTAGCAGGAATAAAAGGCTGAGAGAAAAATCACACGCACAACCCCCATTGAGTGTGTTCATAGCTACATGTTAAGATTGCCATGCAAGAGCTCATACGAATAAGCGCTATAGTATTTGTACAGTACAGTTTTCAGTCCTGAGCACAAAATCCCAACCATCTTTATTGCCAAAGTACGATAGAAACTCTCACATAACTCCTCTCTCGTTAGTTATAAAGCAGTAAAGCAACTTTAGTATTAAACCAACGATAACAAAAAGAACATTTACGACATAACACCATTTAGCAATGTCAAGATTTTAGTAGTCGTCCAACACGACCGACTATCAGGCGTGCCAGCTATTCAAAATGAACATAACATTTTACACTCTATTTTGGGGGCTCAATAAATAGGATGTTTATATTTTCTGGAGGTATACATGGCTCTAATGATATATACAAGCGGTTTTTACCTTGCCAAATGACCTAGGGTAAACAACGGGCTAATGTATTGAAAACACAAGCAGATGTTTTTTACTTTTGAATGTCGTCTCTGTGTGATAGTAACTCTATCACTCTTAATTATGACTCAAAATGCTCCATTCCAAAAGCAGGAACGTGAATCAGGTCTTTAAAACCCCCTTTGTTCCGTTCTTAGTCTGACCTCTTTGCCACAACTCTTTACCTTCCCTCTATGATTTGCACATGAATAAACACATTTTGAGCATATTATCCCCCCTTCAACGAGACTAATATCGACAGTGATTAAAGTGCCAATTATTACGGCCAACTGTTTCCATCAGCTCGCCTGGTCGGAGAAGTGGAAAAGGTATTACAATGTTTTTGACTTTGAGTAATGTGTTCTTAGTATCAGATCTGAAACAGAGTGGGTGTTGTGGCCCATAGTAGTACCTCAGAGGCTGAGCCCTGCTCACAGCACGTCCCTCCCAAAACACTTACCTGCTGATCCACCGCCGCAAACTGAAAAACGAGCACATAGCTGGTGGCGATGGCGGCCTTAAATTAGAGGCCAAAGCCAGGAATGTACGGGCAGGTTTATTTGGTCAAGCTCAGTGATCTGTTTTTCTAAGATCCCTATTATCTCTAATGAATATAAACAAGTGGGTCTATACGGGACAGGATGCCTTGAAAACAAGGGTGGTTCAACTTGCACATCTTTCTTCCTGTCTTTTACTCTTTCTTGTGCTACTTGGCTCACCTTTCTGCTTCAGGTCTCACTGCATACCAAAATACGTAACCGCACTAAGTACCTCATTCACTGACTCTGAGGCACATTAAGACGTGCTGACATATTCAGGAAAAAACTTAGAATAGAAATGGGATGTGTTACATTTACTTGTAGCGGGGACATGTGGTTAGTGGAGGCAGAAATTTAATAAAGACTGTTTAAAAAACAACAACAGCAAAAATAAACACGACATGCAAATATTTTTACACAAATAAATAGGTAATAAATAAGTTAATAAATAAATACATAAATATATAAATAAATAAGCGTGTTTCTGAAGTGTATATATATATATATATATATATACAAACATATACATACGCATAGATGTACATGTATACATACGGTTGGTCTTAAAGTTCAGCCATTTGTTTTGTTAAAGATTATTATTATCTTATCAGTAATGTTCCTCTAAATTGAGTACAGGTTAGAAAACTATCATTTGTACATCAATTTTTCCTCAAAATGAAATACCAAATCCATTTGACATTCTGTTGTTGTTTTTTTCCAACATCTTTTTATAAATCAGGCTGCCACACCACTGTATTTTGCTCTTGCGTTTCCAAATCTAACTCTGTCAATGCCTCGCAAGACAGAAGCTTCCCTATATGTCACTGACCTCTACCTGTGTTTTTGTACCTTCAAGTCAACAGCCAGCATCCCCCCCATGTGCTATCTATTATCATCCAGCTGTTATTGTTACTTCCGAGAGCATTTTCACGGTGCAATAAATTAACTATGGCTCGGTTACGGGTTGTTATGCATGGCTATGCGGGAGCAATGTCAGATTTAAGGAAGTGCCATCGATGAGAAGGTCCTCACAAGTCAGGATGTTAGGCCTGATGGATAATGTTCAGTGGTTTCAGTGGAAGCAGTAAGTGTCAGAGCAGGGGAGGAAAGGTTGAAATTGGAATGTGGATTCCGAGACTGCCGTCTAATCCTTCTTTTCTGCGGAAAAGTGAATTGGTCATCAATAATTGAAATGGCTGATACCACAATATTTTGACTTTGCTTTGAGTTGAGGGTGAACCGTATTGAGACATCACCAATGCACCTCTGGGATTTAAGACTCTTTCCTACCTTGCTGAAAAGGTAATATATAGTCTGTTGACATACTAGTTGCAACAGAATACAGATCAGATCCCATGACTAATGATAAAAATAATACAGTTCAAATGACACAAAACTCAAAAAATACAAATATTTCCTAAAGACATGTTATGGTTTTAACCAAGATTATTCCGAATATCACTGCTGGCGTAAAGTCGTTCACATCAAGAAATTAAAAATAGAACATAAATACAATGGCTTGCAAGAGTTCGATACCAATTTTTTAAAAATAATTCATTTCCCGTACTGCTTATCCTCACAAGGGTCGTGGGGGATTCTGGATGCAATGGACACCCTTAACTGGTGACTAGCCAATCACAACAGATGAATTAGTTCCTTTAAAATTTCATTAACTAATGATGTGGTAGCTCAAGGTCTGTAACAAAATTAAAAAACAACCCAGTAGAAATCATACCATTTCCATCAATGTTTTGGCATCCTATAGTCATAATTAAGATTGCTTTTATGTTGCCATCTGCAAACAGTTTTAGTTTCCAATGGTCTAAAAGCATAGTGATTAAAAAAAAAAATCTTAAAAAGAGCAGTATACCTTGAAGCTCAAAGTGTGTGTTGCCTGTGGAGATGACAGCCAATCCACAAGGTCACGTCTGTTATTGTATGTGAGATGAATGAACAGATGCTCTAACGGTTCTGACAAAAACAAAAGCAATAACTTAGCACTATCAGAACGGGAGTATCTAACACAGCGATATGACACTTGGAGCAGAATAAAAAAATCAAATGGTTAAATATAAGATTTTGCAAGAACTGAAAATAATGATGTTTTATCATATATTCAAACATTATAAACTATATGTGCATTGCTATTCTTTTCAGCCACAGCCCTTGAGTTGTGCCTCCTACTCTCATCTGCTCCCACTTAACATCTTGAACGGTCTACTACAGTATGCTCTCGTGTCATGAAACACACACTACTCCCTTCCTCGCCATATCCTTCTGTTGTTCCTTTCTTTTTCTCCACTTTTGTCTGGCACAGAGAGTGGAAGATGGTTTTTCACTTTCTCCCCCCTTTTTTCAACCACGGAAAAAGCCCCACGCGTCCAGCTGCATCTTGGTCCGGCCATGGAGTCGTTAAATAGTTTGAAAAATGAATGTCTCAATGGCATCATTCTTGTCTGCGCCCCATCTACTTTTTTCCATGTCTACTTGTTAACTTGTGAAATATTTGAGGTGTCTGAGAACTTCATTACACTGAGCATGCCAACAAACAGTGCAGAACATCTTTTCTCTGATCTCTAGCTTGCCCTGGAAAGCGTCAGTATTGGGAAAGCTTCCTTCGACAAGTAGTCTTCCGAACCCTTGTAAACAGTGCCCCACAATGGAGACGGGCTGCCCTTGTGTCAGTAATAGCTTTTATTTATCCAAATCATTGTCAAAACCCATCCATCTGGCTTCCTTGATGTAAATGTCATGGTTGGCTTTCAAAGTGCCCAAACATAGAGATTTCCCATAGCTTCTAAAGGTCCATTTACTGAAGTTATTTGTATCATTGACTTCAGAACAACTTTGGCCACTAAACCTGTTCATCTGATAATTTGATAATCCACTGGTCTTCCTACCAGAAGTGGAGCCAGCACCATACGTGCTTTTGAGGCTATTGCCTGTGTAAATGCAGCCCACAAACCTTGAAGTTGTAAGCACACCAAAACCAGACACACTTACCCTGAACTTGGCCATGAGAATTTTCAGACAGTCTAGGCTTAGTGTCTGCAAATGACTTCCTTTTCTATCCTGGTCACAGTTGCTCTTTCATTGTAACATGTCTTTCAAAAACTGCAATCTTGAGATATCTCTCCACTCACTAACAACCACTTGTTGTACTTGTCAGCCTTTGTACTGTACTTTACAGTACAGCAAAATGTTGCTTGCCATTGTTATTATCTGTGTCATCTGATAACATGCAATTCATGAATTCTCCGTACTATAATAGCGTCATAAGGTAAATTCACGAACAATCATATATTTTGTTTTTGACAAATAATTCAAAGCCATTTTTTGTGAACGTTTAACACTCCATCAGTCAATTCCATTCTAATCAAGCAACCCCCAACTTTCATCACTGTACTTTGTCGTGTGTTAAGGCTTTTATTTGTTCCAGCCGGACATGTCTTGGTCTCACTTGCCTCTATTTTTACGTTGTGGTTTTCACCCTGACCACCATCTTGGCTCCAGGCCGGTTCACTCTTCCCACCACACCCAAGGGAAAGTAGTACACACCTAAACCGTTTCAATTTCCTGCCTCTGACGTTCTGTGGGGTTACTGAGTGCCGGCATGTGGCTTAGAGAAATTCTTGTCGCCTTTCACATACCCTGTTGTGGGCACTTCTTGACCCAGGCCTCTTAGGAGTCTGATGTTTGCTATCATTCCATGAAACCACTATGAGATCTGTGCCCACCCTGACTACATGGTGTTATTTAGGTTTTTTTTTGGTTTTTTATTTTAGTTTTTTGCGTGAATGATTTGACTCCTGAGAACATATTTTTGCATTGGCTATACATGGCATACTGTTGTAATGTGACTATCCAGACAGTAAAAGTAAGTTAAAGTATAATAAGTTAAATAAATAAGTGAAATATTTTCTTCTTCTCGAATAGAAAATGCTCCTCTGTATTGTTTGTTCTGTTTAGACAGAAAATTGATGGCTCAAAGGAGGAAAAAATATAAATTACATGACATTAATTAGTCAACCTATATATATATGTATACGTATATGTGTGCAATTAAACTTTTTCTCAATTATTTTTAGGCACCATTTAATTTCACTTTCTATCGCTCGAACTGAGCTCTCTACTGCTAAGGAATACTTCACTTGTGTGTCAAGGCAATTAAATTGAGGTTTTTAACCACAAACTTGCCTTGTCGTTTTGGGGTTTTTGTATAAGAGTTCAAAATGTTTTTTTAAAATTTTGTTAGAGATGAATTGCAGGGGTTGTTTTAATCCTTAGGAGCAAATATTTCTGAATAGGATTTGGTTCAGATTACTATATTGTTGTTGTTTTTTGTAAGAGTTGAAAATGTTATTCTTAAAATTGTGTCAAGGATAAATTACAGGGATTGTTTTCATCTTTAGTATCAAGGTTTTTGAATAGGATTTGGTTCAGATTACAAAATGTTGCAGTAGCAAAATGTACAGCTGTTTTAAAATTCCAGTATCCCCGCCAGTAAAAATATTTGGAGGTAGTGTAAGCGAATATAGGGGTTTCCATTCAATATTTTTAGTTGAAGCAAAGTTGATGCCATCGCAATGTGGTTATCATTTGTGGCCAGGAAAATCCTATCTTTGAATCTGCGAAATTGTCATTAATCTAAGCGGATTATCTTGTTTTTCATTTTTTTCCCCCTCACAAATCGATAGCCATCTTTTGAAAGTTGGACAAACTTACTTTGCCAACTACAATTCTGTAATTGAGTTAGCAATATACTGATAATCTGACAGTCAGATAGAGTATTAGAACCAGTTAACCATTTTTGGATGTTCAAAATAATTGATTTTTCAATCAAAGTGCTCTAAATTCCTTGGCTTTTCGGTTTTGTCTCCGAAACAGGCACTTAAAGGTTTTGCCAATTAATTTTGGTCAGTATTACAAATTGGAAGCTGAACTCATTTGATGAATTTACAACATCACATACTGGGAAATAACAATACTACCCTCACTTCCTGAAATATATGTTTGTAAGACAGCACCCACAACTTGACCACTGGTATGATGTGAGAACATTATAGGCTGACAAACTTACTGTGGCTGGCTCTGTTCCTCTCATTTGGTTGTTCTCAAAGCCTTGTGACGTAGATGTTAATAGCAGATTTTTAGATGATTTCTGGTGTGCCATGCTGTTTTCGCATTTGTTTTGTACATCATGTGTTGACGTCTTCAATGTGACTTGGTTGGTCTGTGCGCTCATCACTGTTGGAATTCTCCTACTCAGTTCATCGTAAAATGTCCTACTTGTAGCACGATACCTTTGTCGTGAGTTCACATTTGTTTTGTTTCATCTGGTTTTGCTATCAGCCACTTTCTCTTAACTATATATGTTCGAATATTTTTGCCGATGTGACCTAGTATACTTATATATATTATATACATATACATATATATATATATATATATATATATATATATATATATATACATACATATATATACATATACACACACACACACACACATATATATATATATATATATATATATATATATATATATATATATATATTTGTGAGGGCATTTATATTTGATTTTTTGTTCTGATTCATTGTGACTTCTTTATCAAGGATGATTGGACAATGTCGCAGAACAAATGGAATTTATCCAACACTTTGAGCGGTACTAACTTGATTTAGGAGTTTAATTACTCCCATGATCCATAACTCAATGTAAACATATGTTAAATCAATGCTCCTCACTAAAATGAATTCAAATGACATTATTCAGGGTTAGTGCACTAAATGACCATTTTTGTTTATTGAAGAAAAGCACTGCTTTGTATGATAATTTAATATAAAACGATGTAAAATAAATATGTTTTATACAGTGTAATTACTGTAGCTTGGGACATACTGACTCATGGACAGACTGACAATAGTTGTAGTGTTGTATTTGTGTTGTGGGAGCCAGTGAATGATCTCAGTAACATGGTTGACTAGTGTTCGTGTAGGCATCTGGAAGATTTTTTGGAGCCAACCGTCTACAGTCTAATTTTGTTTTTCTTTTTGACTGTTTGTACCTTTTAATTAACAGCTGAAAGTGCATCCGTAAGTGCGCTTCAGTTCAATCAAATTGTATTGTATCTGAAGCGTGTGTGCAATTTTTGTCAAGTTTAGGCTAAAAATATCTGACAGTTGGATTTTTTTTGGTGCAAATCTAATACTAAATTCCATTTGGAAAAAAAAGGCATTTCTAAAAGTACTGTGTTCGAATCTGACGATATGTCAGCGACTTAAAGGCTATCATGACAAACACTGTGGCGAACTATCAAATCATCTCAAAATGGTCTTCCATGATATATTTAAATTGGCTTTCTTCATTGAGTCTCATGTTCCAGACAAAACGGGAATGGGTGTATCATGTGTGTCTCTCCTTTCCTAAAATGAAAACATTCTTTTCATCAAGTACTCTGAAGCTCTTAGTCATGTTCTTTGATTGTTTTTTAATGAAGAAATATTGTCAATTCTAGCGTGTGTGACATTCAGACCACACTAGAAGCTGCCTCTGCCATGCTATTTGAATGATGCGAATGGGTATGATCATTTTTGGAATGAATGCGTAGCGGTTACAGACCTCCACGTTCATTAGTATAATAGGAACAATGCACGTTCAGTTGATTGTCTCACTGTGTAGTTCAAATGCAAGGTTGATGCCATTGTACACTGCGGTCTGCTCGGCACTTGCCAACTTCAGTCAACACTGCAATACCACTTCTGGGCCCAAACATCCAGACATCCCAGCCGCTGGAAACCAGTGGATCGGCTGGATTTGCCATTATAGACCTACAAATAACATCAGTTCAGAGCTATGGCAGTTGCAGATGACATAGCCAGCATTATTATTGTAAAAGCGCCAAGAAAATGATTGATGTCTGTGGATTTTCTTAATGAGGGAGTTGATAATTGTGACGAGACAGGAAAGTCTTTTGATCGATACGGTGTGCGATGAACTTCCAGTAGTTTTTTCCATGAATGGCAGTCATTGGAATGAACTATTGGCAATTTGACATGCCATGCTTTTCTCATCTATGGCAAGCAGGCTTCCTCTCTGACACAATTAGGGCAGTTGAATCACTGCTTCTCTAATTCCATTTGCCTGGAAGTCTCTACACACAAACACTGCAGGTTGCAGACTGTCCTGTTTGGATGAATTGAATTACACGACATGATATTTTAGTGTGCCAGATATATACTGTATGTACATAATGTCTATGTTGCCTGTTTACATCAGATTGTGGAAACCAAGAGAAGAAAGTAATGACACAACCAGAAAGAACCTAATGAGATTAAAGCAGGCAGCACACATGTTTGTGTTTTATAGATCAGCTCTTGCTTTCAAAGCAATACATCTTTTGCTTGATGGATTAGACCTTGGTGCGATGGGAACATTGCTGAGGAAGATGAAGCACTATACTTGAAAACAGAGAACGCTGTGGGCATGCTGTGCGACTTAGTTTTTCTTTATCCTTTTTCTTTTTTGTACTCACTTGTGTTCTTATCTTTCATAGTCAGTAAAAGACTGCCAATACCAGTATAAACTGACACTGTGATTATCATTATTAATGTATGTCATTTGTTATGTTGAGTATGACAAGGCCACAAAACATGGAAGCACAATAATAGCATAACTATCTTTTATTTTTAATTTTTTTTGTGATATTGCCGATAGCCTGGATACACTTTGGTGATAACAGCACTGAGTTTCTAAAGTCACCCAGCACGATGCTCGCTCTTCTTTCGGAATTGTACACATTGTGCATAAGCATGATATAAACTACTCTCTGGTCGAACATTTCAACTTAAATGTGTTGGGCATTTAATTATATTCTTTCCATTCAACAAGACTTTGCTTGAACCACTGACTACATTTTCACAATGACACAAGGCCTGCTGGAATAAATTCCCTGAAAATAACTAGATAATAGCCATATTGTCATCATCTTTTAAACTCAGCTTTGGGTTCTTTGTGTAACGTCATGGCCATTCAAAATCTGACCATGAACATAAAATTACCTTCCATGCTTTTCTTCTTTCTGTTCATCCGGCCATTTTCTGCATCCTCCAAACTTGCATGTTATGTTCATTTAAGACCTTAAATTGGGCCAAGGTGAAAATGTCTGTGTATTGCTTAGACGTGCCTTGATTTTGGCTGGCGACTAGTCCGTGCTTTTTATTATAAACAGCTACTTCTTAATAATATTGTGATTCTCTTGACCTTGGCCTTAAATGTTTACCATGTTAAAGGATCACCACTGCTACAATAATTAGACGTGATCATTCTTATTCTTCCCGTATACTACGACCCCTAATTAGGAATCTTCTACTTTTCTCCTCGTACTGCAAATGGACTGTTTATAAATCTATCTACGGTAGTTAGAGGAAGTGGAGTTGTGAATATGAAAACATGTACTGCTTTCATAGCCACATCTGAGGAATTTCCCAGGTCCTAATCTTACAGCCCTCTTAAATAAAATGTCTTCCTGCCATCATGTGTAATCATTAAGGCAGACGCACACCTCTGCTCTTTTCCGCCCAGCATAAGGAGAGCCAGAGGCTGCATAGCTGAATGTGGGCATTGTTTCCTGGTCCTCGGCAGCCCCGCTTCCTAACCCACTTTGGAAATGAAAAGTGACACGAGAAAGTGCTGTTTTCATTTCTCAGGATAACTACAAGGAAAACACTAAACAATCTCTCAACAGAGATAAACCTCTTCCAATGACAAAACAATCTGTTTGCTTGCACTCTGTTTACGCCGGATTGTGTGTCTGGCTCGGTCACGCTTTTCGCAAGCAGAGGATGACTCGGCTCACTTTACATGATGATTCATGGGAACACGATGGAAAGTAATAGACACACCTTGGTCAGACATTACTAACAGATTTACACACTTGCGTTCACCAGCACTTCTGAAGGCTCAAGTGGCTTCCTAAGTGGCTTTTCATAGCAGCTGGGTAATAGTGTGCTTTTAACATTAAGCTCTAAAGAAGTGGGGGAAGAGCACAAAGGGGGTGGCAGAAGACAAATGAACGTAAGCTCCTCTGTCACAAGGACGTCTGCATTACATTACCTGGCTGCCTCTCCTGGCTGGAATCCCTCTGGCTAACTGTAATTATCATAATAATGAGCCACAATTTTCCCTTTTCTCACTATACTTGTTAATTACGAGCAAGAGGTCAAGACAAGGGTTAAAGAAATAAAAATGGGGAAACCAGAGCCTGTTTCGTTGGGGTGCGAGTACAGGGATGAGAGAAGTGAAGGGGAGGTGATTTATTTTTATTAGTGGCAATCAGAACTCATTTAATCTAACAGGTGGAAATGCACCATGCATCATTTAGTGGTAACTGGCTTCTTGTATTGCATCACTTGAACACTTTCAATGCATGAGAGACGGCAATATTTTGGTCTGGTGTTCTGCAGATTATATAAAGCAGGAATGTATTTTTTTTAATTGATGATCTTGACACTAAATATTTCTTTTGTGTGTGTTTCAGCCGAACGGAAAGCTGTAGGAAGGACTATGGAAGGAGGACCAAAAAATACATGTGTATATGTAATTTTTGGTGGGAGTGGGGGTTAATGAGCGATGGTTGGGAGGTTGCTATGCCATCACAGTGAGGTAAGATGAAATGACACACTCCCAACACCAGATATGATTGGACATAATTGTATTTTAATGTCCAGGAGGCCCATAACCACTTTGTGTTTGGTTTTTCCATGGTCGACATCTGGTGTGAAGAATGCCAACATGTGTTTCCACTACACTAGTATTTATACCTCTATGCATATAGCGGTCAACACAGCAGTCGGCACGAGTTTATTGTCGCCGTTACACTTTTGCTGTTAAGTGACATCATGTCAAAACACGTCGGCTTCTTTGCCGATGCCGCTTGCGTTTGTTTTCCCTTGTCGCTCTCAATTTAAAGGGAAGAATATGTTTGTCAAATGCCACAGTGTTCAGTGGAGTTCATAGGGTGATGTTTTGAGTGGTCATTATGCGCCACAAGCAAAATGGAGCGCCATGCTTAATTTTGCTTGCGGGTTTGGAGTCATAGAGTGGCTTTAGTTGTGGCATTGGATGAGGTAAGATGATATTGAACTAGAAGCTATTCGGCTTGCAAACATAGGAAGAACCTAACACTAAAATGTGTGATAAGCCTGCCAAGACAATATGCAAACCCATTTGTCACAAACACCCATCTCCAAAAGTTTTGGAACATTGCCATTGAATTTTACAACAACATACATCAATTTTATACTAGAGAAAAAAATGTATGCAATTTCCAAATAAATAATTATGTCGCACACAAATGTATTCCTTTGGCCATAATCCCCACATATTTCATATGCGCAAAGGCATTGATGCAACACATGAATGCCAATGGGATTTTAACCACCAACACTGGAAAGATAGCCCCTTTACGTGACTTTTATGTAGGGGTCAGCGGTTTTCCCATAATCTGAACCAACTTGTGTGAAGAGAAGTTTTGAGTCTTTCTTGGTGAGTTTTTAATTCAACATTTTCCTTCAGTCTTAACTCCCATTAAGTATATTCTTCACCTGATTATGAGTAGAAAAAAAAACTAACAACTTCAAAAATAGAATGCCTCGAAAAGCATTGCGATAGAAAAATTTGGATTAATAAAAGAACCAAGTGATTTTCAAAAAAAAAAAGCGACGTTTTCACTTAATTCTGTTGCAAAATGTGGCCTGAATTATGTATGCCATTCAGACTGATGAAATCCCATTGCACAGTCTTTTTAATGACAAATCCTACTGTGTTCGGTGTGCAGCAAAAATAAAGGAACTGGCCTCACTATGTGAATAGTTTTGAAGGGGAATGCTGTAAATTATAACAAATTTGCATTAAAACCTGACCAATATGACTAGTCATAGGCGTATATTTATAAGTGATGCATGAATAAAGCAGGGAACATTGGCTTCAGATGGATCTGATTCCATGACTAGCTGACCACAGACATTCACAGTCCAAGATAAACTCCTCTCCTTTGGAATGATGGTTTATATGCATTCATCTGTCTGCCCACCGTCTCTTGTGATGACCTTTTCAAGACTTGTTCTATTCTTGTAACTTGGAACTGCTTTAACATTTGGCAATATGACTTATAGTCCTTAAATCTTTCAGGATATATTTTACAGCTCCTATTTACACTTCAATTTTAGATTCAAGCAAGTACTTCACATTTACGTGGGGTTTCATCTCTAATTGTTAACATAGCATTGCCAATTCATCGGGCATAGTTACTAATCATCCATTTCTTCAGGTTTGAAAGAGGCCATTTCCACCACCCTTATGTAGAAGATGATTGTGTATAAAAATCTATATTCCGTCAAATTCATAGCAGTCCATAATGAAATCTTCACATCTGCTCTGGGTGGACGTGATTATTGCTTTATTGTTGACAATTAAAAACATACATTTGCTGGTACTTTAGCTAAAATGATAACTATGTATCTTGTTTCTTTCTATTGCCACTGAATTTTCCTTTTTCATTTCCTTTTTTATCATCCTTGGCTACTGTTTTATTCAGAGTTCAGCCTTCCTCTTGCCAGATTATGATCAACATTATCTTCCCTGCTCTCATAAATTCTCAGTCCTCTCCTGCTTTGGCTCCCTGAGATGTCCTCACATCAAGCTCTAATGCATTGCGTTAGAGGTAAATCTCAAGTTTGAATGGGATTTTAAAAAGAGAGATGTGAGGTGTCAAAAGGGGAAAAAAAAGTTGGCAATATACTCATTGATAACAAGACTTGTTTTTCTTTCTAGTGAAAAAAAGGCACAGAGTACAGTAATAAAATGGCTTACTTGCTTTTCAGAAAACCGAGTTCATGACCCAAGCTGTCCTTGCTTGTATTCTAAATGTGTAGCTGTATAATCACGAGAGCCACTTGCAATAAAAGTTGTCAATGTGGTGTTCTTAAAAGGCATCTTAATTCAACATTTAATACAAGGCATGTGACAAACACATTGTACAGTATATCTTCACACCATGTGTGAGTATAAGCATGCAGAGCACGTCACTAGTCTTTTGCAGACACCACATTGTCATCAGAGAATCTGGATTCAATTGTCTACTTCTTACTTTACCTTGAGGCCGCCACTAGAAAGTTTAGGGGGCACAAGACAAATATCTATCAGCTGTTTACGGCATGGCAAAACAAACAAACCTGTGTTAAAAAAATGATTTTCTACAGCTTTTATCGATGTCTCTCTCTTCAAAACATATGCAATTAAACACACATGCACACAAAGGCTGCTCTAAGTCACCTGGCATGGTTCGAGAGTATCTAAGACTGATACGAGGCTCTGCGAATACCATTCCCTCTGGTTGACCTGTTACACTGATTTCAGCACCATTGCAACCTCTCAAGTTTGAGCTATTATTCTATTAGGCACACAAATGTTTGTAATCTTTACCAGTGTCTTTTCCTGATGTTATTCTAGTTTCCATCTCGAAGCCAATCAGAAGGCCTTGAGGAAACCATTATCTAGGAGGAAAACCATTAGGTGTTGAATAGGTTGTGAAAACAACTATTGATGACATAATAATGGCAGTGGCAAAGTGGCACAAAACAGAGGTTCCTTTGGTCTGTTTCTTTTAACTTAATCCTTTATTCCTCCGACGAAAAAAAGGTCAGAAAGAATGTCGTCAGTAAGGTAAGAGAGATGATTATTTTGCTATTGCTGAAATGTTGCTATTTGTTTTGATATACATTTGTATATTCATGATCAATGTCCTCTTCACTCACGCGATGCTATCCTAAAGGTCAAGGTCTGAAAAACATATCAGACACCAGTAGTCCATGAAGTGTTTTTTTTTTTAGTCAGTACTCGTGACAATCCATGTTGAAATAATTAAATGTATTTTTCATGTGTGATTACCAGTAGGCTTGTTGGGTCTGAATTAATTGAGGCAGATGGATAATTCCTATTATTGGTAAGTATTGTCCTTTTGTGACATGCTCTGCCTTGTTTCCACTGTTAAAACGTCTCCTCTGTTTCAGATCATTTTTCTAGGCCAAAATAGCAGTCTTTTTTTGTGATGGCTAAAATATTCTTCCACTTATCTGGAATTTGGAAGTCTCTCCTTAAAATGAATACTTCCCTCCCTCCAAAAAGGCTCTCTATTGTACAAACACCATATGCATGCTGGTATGCTAAGTACCAAATTAGAGGATTTTCTAGCTATTCAAAGCTATGGATGGGTATTTTTTCCCTTGAATGAAATATATATATATATATATATATATATATATATATATATATATATATATATATATATGTGTATATATATACATATATGTATATATATGTATGTATATATGGATATATATGTGTATATATGTATATATGCATATATATGTGTATATATGGATATATATGTGTATATATATGTATATATATGTATATATGTGTAGATATATGTATATATGTGTGTATATATGTATATATGTGTATATATATATGTATATATATACACATATATATATATATATATATATACACATACATATATATATATATGCGGGAGGATATATATATATATATATATATATATATATATATATATATATGCGGGAGGATATATATATATATATGTATATATTTGTATATATATGTGTATATGTATGTATATATATATATATATATATATATATATATATATATATATATATATATATATATATATATATATATATATATATATATATAAAACCCATGGAGAAACCCATAGATTCCTAAAACAGGATACTAGTATGGATATCTACTAAAGATAAATACCCCCATAGGACCCAGACAACTTGTAACAGTAAAGACACTCAATGAGGGCTTTCAAATGAAAGGCAACCTGTAACAGTTTTGCATTCTGTACCCCCTCAAAGTCTAAATGTTAGTGCCCAATTTGCAGCTAGCGCTTAAACAACCTCTACTTCATAACTCACTCTACTATCTCTACTCCTGCTGTCACTTTATATTATTTTCAAACATAAGACTGCCAAATTTCTCCTACTTCTAATTTCCTCACACTGTCTGGGCTGAAATGACTAATGACAGAAAATGATAGTCCTGGTACAGATCCATTTTGGACAACAAGTGAATGGAAAATCACAAATCAGTGTGTACTTGGGCGACCACACTAGATATGTAACACAGAAATCGGGAGGCTCGTGCAGACGCTGTACTTTGGCACTGCACAAGCAGACGCCTCATTGCTCTCTGCACGTGGACAGATGAGTGCGTTTAAATTCACAAAAAAATATTGGACATTTTGAGCTTTATCTGATTTTTTTTACCCTCCACACAGCAGTTGCTTCTTCTGTCGTAGTTCCAAATTTTGAGAAAATAAAGCTACTAGATATCCGACACTTGGGCTCTTTCTTTTATCTTTTATTACCCCCATGTTATTGTGAAAAAGTTCTAATGTACTTTTTATTTCTTTCCTTTCTATTCTCTAAAGGTGTATCCTGAAGATTTGCTTTGCCAAGAAATGTTGCCGACCTGCAAATCCAGATTTCTTCAGCTGACAAGCATGATGTATATTGTTTCCTCTGATACATATAAAAGGACAGACAGCACTCTGTTGATAACTGACAGTAAAGCAGTAATGACAAATGGAGGGAAGTGAGAAATGGTCCACTGCCTACGCACACATATCGCTGCATTTTTTGTTGTTGTTGCTTCAGCAGTTGCATTTAATGTTAAACTCTCTCTCCCTCCGACAGTACCTTATGTTATATGGATATGATCCAAATCAAAGACAAAACGTTTTGCCATCCAGCCAATTTCCAAGACTTTCCTGTACATGTTAAGATGACTTTAGAAGGAAGTCAGACTTCAACCTCAAAGGTAAACAAAATCACATTTTTTTCCGGAGCCTAATAATTGAACAAGAATTATTTAATCTGCAAACAGGTGCAATTTAGATCTGATGAGGTGCTTGCTAATACAGCCTGCTATTAAAATGTCACCTGACAGCTGAAAACTATACATTTAGTCATAGAATCCTTAGTGCATTTTGCAAGATATCCAACAAATGTGGTAGTTATCATGGGAATCATAGGAAAATGTATAATAATTCTACATCAACTCATTCATATTTTTGGTATTACTGAATGTGAACATTCACCCATGCTGATTGCAAAGAAAAGTGACTAAAACATTATTATCATTGACTTTTTCCACTTATAACTTAGCTATGTGAGGGAGGCCAGTTTCAATTGATTGAAAATAACCCCAAACCTTGCTATCACGATGAATTAAGTATTGCAAATTTCTCTGCTATAGCTTCAATGCAAATAACGATGAGTTGAAATAATTGGATGTTTTACAGATGAGTAAAATGTGTATAAAATGGGCTTGAATAGGTGGAGACAGAAACAGTCCAGGGGTGATGTTCAGTAGTTGATGTAAGCCTGAAGTGATGGCAGCAAAGTCCAACGAGGGACAGTTTGGACAAGGCCAAATCAAGTTCGGCCTTGGGGCCATAAACCGGTTTAATCAAAGCATACCGCAGAGACCCCTTTTGTTACCAAGCCAAGAACAGAGGCAGTGATTGAAGTGGGGGTCACCCTCCTGATAAAACAATATTGATTTTGGCAAAGGTCTCATCAGAGAAGTTCATGTTTTGCTCATGCTGCTTTCTTTGATGGATTTTCGGGGTTATGAAATTGGGGTACCGTTTTTCTGATTAGGGATATTCTTTGTGGAATACATCTCTCCTCTTTTTTAACTTCCCATATAATGTATATCAAAAGCTGCTCTTATTTCCAGACTTTCTACTCAAGCAGTGAGGTTTGGGTTTCTGACAGTATCTGTCTGGCATCCAAAACTCTCCACTGACTGAGTGTTTGGGTTGGTTTGCAGTCTACTCAACATGTGGACACACTTATCCCTTTTTAGCATTTAGCTATCTCCTTTTCAATTGACTGCACCACTCTGAAATATGGATCTCATTGCTCTTAAGACTCGTCGTTGTAGAAGCTGACCGAGTTTGTCCTTGATCTCAGCGTAACTCCTAAGAGAAGCTTGCATGTATGTGTGTGGTCTCGTGAGATGCTTCGTGCCCTTTTGAGACATTAGGTGTTGAAAAGGTCAGTAGTAAGGTCGCACAGGTATTGGTAGATTGCACAAAGGATTCAGCATACACACTTGTAGGGAGCTGGTGATGAGGCTGAAGGCTGGGAAATTATACAGAATCGCCTCCTGCGTTTGTCATTTGTATTAATATTTTAATAGAAAATAACGAAATTCATCAAATCATTTTACACGCAATGGCGTAACTGCTCTGGTATTATTTTAGGGTAATATTACAAGTAAAAATTCTGGAGAATTGGAAGCATTTGCAGCTTGTATAATGAGGAGGCCACATGTCGGCCTTTTACAAGGTGCTGACTAGGGTTTATTTGTTTTTTTTCTTCTGCTCCCCAATACAAGGTGACGACCTACTCGGTATGAGTGTGGTTTTCTAAATTCAGCTGGGATGATGCTTTTGGATTCACAGAATATTATGGATTTCTATAAATTGAAAATGCACTAGATTGAAATATTTTAATCCTACATAAGGGAAACACAGAGATAATTGAAATCTGTAACATTAACTCAGTGTTCGTCTTTATATTTTATCATAAATTGGTCTGGGTCCTGGTGATAATTACTTGAAGTTGCTTTATTTATTGAAATTTCAATTTTGTGCACTACACTTCAAAATCATATGGAATCAAACTTTTAGAAACTGAAACATTAGATACGTTTACAAAACCAATTGTGTCTGTTCTGAGAAGTGAAAAGCTTTATCATACAACTTTGATTTCGCTGGGATTGAAATAACATGGTCATGGATTGAAATGTACTTCTTCTACTGTCAATTTTCTTAGCATTTTAAACCACACACTGAATCTGACCTAAGTTAAACTGAGCATGGCCGGCTGTGACACAAATATAAAAATATAACATAGTTATTTCTAGTTCATATCCGCTGAGGCCTGAATTGGTCTTGGTTGGAATTGCGTTAAAGGGAAAGCTTTGGTATAGTTTTTTTATTTTTTAGTAGAGGACCGCTTCATGTCCGACATCATTGATGTGGTCCAGGGCAAACATGGCAGTGACAATTATGATGGGCTACGCTGCTTGTCCAGCTCTGGATCGTACTCGATCCAATTTCATGGCTTGTTCAGAGACTGTTTCTCATCATGTTTTTTTAGTTATTAAAAAAATGCAATTCCTTTGAAACAACAGTTAGTTGATCATTTATCGGATCAGTTTTCTTTTATTCTATTAACACATTCAACTTATAAGTTCACTTCCATATATCTGTTTACCCCCTAAACTTCACGCTAATGACCCCAATCCATGAGTTGATAACCACACCCTCCACTTTACACATTTGCAACCGACAACATCCAGCAGTCCCGTGGGTGAGCAAGATTTCTCTATTCCAGCTGAGGTTTAACTGAAATGAAAGAATGTCAAAAAAAAAGAGTAGAAAAAAATTCAGTTATAATAACATCTTCGCTAAGCGAGTACTCGCTGCATGGCTTTTCAGCCTGTTGGATGTGGTTTTATGATTTAGAGTTGGCCCGTTCCTAACAGTTTGAAACCCTAGAACCTACAGATGCTTTTGCAATGCTAGTGAGGTTGCATTGGGAAATACAGAAAGCAGTGGAATAGGGTAAGCATTTGTCGTGCTCAAGTTTTTTTTGTAGTTTTCTATCTCTTCATATCTTAGTGATGCAATGTCTGTAACATCAATTCCCCAAAAAGGAGCTTGGAAGCGAGTAGATAGATTCTTGTGCTCCGAGATGCTTTGCAAGCCAAGTGATGAGAAGAAAGCAAATCCCTGATGGATTAAAAAATGTGTTCCTTGATGGCATCCAATCAGAATTAACAAGGGAACATTTGGCTGGTGTGTCAGGTTTCTATTCAACATGTTAACAGAAGAATAACCCGGCGGGTTGGAAAAAAATATGCAGTAGGAGAATGTATTTCCCTATCATTTATCACATTTTACAAACTAGAAAATCTGTACATCCGTTGCCAAATAGAACTAGACATTTTCCCCTCCCCATCAAAAGTGCTTCTTGTGTTTCATCTAATATTTGTCTCATAATGTATAACATAGTTTGGTACTCTAATCTGATTGAAGAATAAACCCCACTGCTTATGATTTAGTCAACTATTCCATTTGAGCTATAAAAAATACATTGGAATTTCCTGGACTGTTCCATTGTTTTAAAGCATCATTTTATACACCACATTAGACTGATGGAACAAACAGGAAAGTTATTTAACTTTAGTACTTGGCACTTCATGGGTCCCGCCTATTGGCATGTTGAAAGGAAGTTTCAAGGACTTCCAACACTTGCGTGTAGTGCTTGTGGGGTAAAGGGAACGATTTTTCTTGACTTCACCTTGTTCTTATCTGGAAACAAAATTTAACGCACTGTATAATATTTCATTAATCGGTACAAAAAAGTATTAATGTCAACCCTTGTGGATAGTTAAGGCTGTGATGTTACCACAAAAGAAGCAGATAAGCAGTTTTCCTCTATGTGGTTAAGATAATACTGCTTGGGTGGGGGTCCGCGCGTGTCAAATGTAAAGATTAACCAAAGGATAAACGGCATAGACAACATAAGCTCAAGCTTTACCCACAGTGGAACATAGTTTGCCCTAAATTATGAGTGAAACTGTATATTCTGCTTACTAGTATGCACAACCATCGGAGTGTGTATAAACATTACTTGTGTTTTCATTTGAATCTTTGTATCAGCGCCTATAGCACAATCCCGTACCACAGAACAGTTTGGAGAAGAACACAATAATAATGTTTGAAAGTATAGAGTATTTTTTCCCCTTCCAACCTCTGACATTCAAGAGAATCCATAATGAAAAGGCAGGACACTACTTACAAGGAAACACATCATATACATTATCGATGTTTCGACTTCTTGGTTTCTGAAGATTTACACCAAATGATAGTTTGAAGAATTGACATTTCTCGAGCGTGGCTCAAAAACATTTATAGATAAAGATACGTATATTTTAGGATTAACAAAATGTGGAAATAATGGAACGACTCAATTTTGGAGACTAGATGAAGAAGTGCGGAGTCCGTTTTATCATCCGTTACAGTTTTAGTGAAGGCCAGGAAAAAAAAAGATTTATTTATTTAAAAAAAAATGTTTTGATGATGTACTGTAGGAATTTACAAGACAAATGTTTTTGACCACATAACAATCCTTCTGAGGGCCACTGTCTATTACTCATGCTTGCCATACAACATTGGCTCACTTTGACCAGACAATTAAACAGTATTAAATATCACAAAGAATGAAGTAAACACATACTGATGTCCTGATTGTTGGGTACAATCTGTAAACCAATGCTTTTTGAAACAATGTTACTGAGATCATTTTGACCTCACATATTGTTCTGCTTTTTGGGTTGTGCTATTGAGCTTGGCACAGTGTACTATAAGCTATACGCTTTATTTCGGAAAAAAAACAACTCTCCCCCCCCATATAGAGATACATGGTTCATTTAGGAAATGACTTTTCACCCTACAAAGTCCTTCCAGATAAAAATAAATACAAATGAAACATTCAGGGTTTAACATTTGACATATTATCTATATTTATAGAATTTTTGTATCAACTATGATAAGGGCTGCTGCTGTCACATCTTGTGCTGTTTTATCAATGCTGCTGTTTTTGTATGACCAGTGAATTAGTTTTCTCTTTTTTTATATATTTTTAATGAAAAAGATTTTCCAATTTTGTTTTATCTCATCACATAAAGACAATATAAAGGTTCCATGGTATGGAAGTGCTTCAATTGTTCATAATTTATCTAGTGAGTCATCATTTACAATGTCATAATGTGAGGGGTAGTTTGAAAACATTCATTTAATATCAACAATTCTGTCAATCAGGTTGTTTTCTTTCCGAACACATGCTCTCAGTGTCAATACTTCACTTTCTAAGGCCTACATCTGGATTTGTATTCATTTGCAATTCTGTCTCATTCATTCATAACTTCATGCACAGGATGATGAACTCTTCCTACTGCTAAAGTCAATATTTTCAAGTCCACCCTCTAATTTGGAGAAGTGCCAGAGGACAATTTTAATACTTTACCACCTCAGGAAATCCTCAATGTTTCTTGGAATTGCATATTTTTAGAAATTGTTGAACATTTTTGTCAATACTGGGAATCCCATCTTTTTTAAAGTCTGTCCAAAGTCAGATAATCTTTTGTAGAGCCTTCAGTTTTATACTATTTAACTGGTTATGCCAAAAACAAATACTGTATAAGTTTCCATACATGTGAAAATGGCTAAATGTCATTCTTTCTACTAGAATAAACTTCTACACAGTGTCAAAATCTAATCTAAGTGCTAAAAATGGACTGTCAAAATGAAGGACAGCTGCACATGTGTTTTTAGCCATGGCATGGTTAAAAATGTCACAACTTTAGCTGTAATGTTAAAAAACCATGTTTTTAATTTGCACTTTTCGTGTTTCTACTAACTCTTTGACTGGTTTGTACCACCATTGCATTTACTCAAGGCACATTACTTACATGTCAAATTCTGAGCACACAATGTCAAAAAGGGGAAGTTGAAATGACTAGTTTTGTGCGGGTGGATAAGCATGTAGCATATCTTTATGTATAGTCTTTATGTTTAGTTCAAGCTCAGCAGGCGCCACAGTTGGAGTTTAACAGAGCGAACAACTTTGTACAGTTCAATATTCCAAAATTATATTGTTGGCCAAGAAGTTAGCCGGTTTGAAGTATTAAAAGATTTCTTTTCAATTTTGGCTGTCACAAACCCTGACATTTTTACAGCTAAAATACTTCATAACATCAAAATTACACCGATTTGATGTCATATAGTCATTTTATTTTAAATTAAATTTTTGGGTGATATTCAGGCCATAAGTGTGGTTACGTGTTCTGATAGTAGAGCTACTCAATGTGTTACTTTGTAACTTTTATCTAAATTAAGTATACATTACAATTCTAATTTAGTTTCTCTGTTAAATTATGTATGCTGTCCAATCACTAAATAAATCATCGCTACAAATAAAAAATGGTTTATGTCCAATATGATGACCATTAATTTGCAAAAAACATATACAGTATGTATATAAATTCATTTATTCGTTTTCTGTACTGTTTATTATCACAGGGGGTGCTGAAGCCTATTCCCAAATATATAAATAGTAACTATCATGTGCATTTTTGATCTTGCTGGAATAAGGAAAAATAGGTTGAGAATTTTTAACTATCAGTATGCCATGTTCTTAATAAAGGTTGCCTATGGATAAACATTGGTAAATCTATAAAATCTAATCAAATCTAAAGGGTATCAATCAATTTTTTGGAAAACAAAATTCAAGCCCAACTACATAGGCTAAATGCAGATCTTTAACCTAAACAAAAAAACACCCAAAATGCCGCCAGCATTTTCAGGCCCCAGTTTTTCCAAGATGGACTGATATATTATAATGTTCTGGATTGAACTTGTTGACACAAGTGAGAAATGAAATGTGTGACATATTGACAGTGACTTGACTGTATGTACGATTGGTCTAGATAGGGAGTCTATTAGTGATGATTTTGTCTACCGCCTGTAGTCAAATCATGCCTCGCTATAATCTCCTGACAGGAAACCACAATTTTGGCATCAGATATTGTGCCACTCGGCTTTAGGGGAAACTAGGATGAGATTTATAGGAAATATGAGAAGTGCTGATATCCATGGCCATTAACAATACGCTTTATATGCTGTCTGCAGTAAAGATGTCTGACCTTAAAATGTCATTCACGTACAATTGTTGACTCTGTTTTGCCAGAAGGCCGGTTTATTCTATAATATAATAATTTTAAAAAATCTTCTAAGATGTAACCTGCAATCCCAGTGATTTTCATTGGCTAGATAGGATCTTGGCTCTTATTGAAAGTAACGTGATTTGGAAACTGTCTCATTTTTTACTTTTGAGTTGTTGCTGTCGGTGGACACATGGATTTGTTCAACACTTGCTGTTGTTTTATATTAGGCCTAAAAGCATGACCTTTTTATTGAGTTGGGGGAAGTCATAGCAGCATTCTAAGAAACAGAACGAAAGCTCCAATATGTTATTTCAATTGGGGGTCAACATTTTGATTCCAGTCCAAACTTACGGTTTTTTTCCCATTCATTTATGATGAACAGTAATCATATTCTATACCATATCACAAAAGTAGAAGTAAAACCATAGCAATTTTTGTTTCATTAAACCTTCTAACTTCTGTTTTATCAGGTGAGAATATCCATATATTAAAAAAAATTGATGACAAAAGGCTATCTGGAGACAGACATCAAATGTGTCAATCAAATGTGAGTATCCCAAATGTCCTTGACTTTCTCAAAATGTCATTAATCTCAGTTATCACATCTGTGCTCACGACTATAGGTGACATAACAAAATGGGTGCCCCTTTAAGCCGTGTCATTTTTTTTGTTTAAACTTCCTAAATACTTTGAGCAACTGCCTTTAGGATGAAGGATATTTACTGTATAGGCTCATAAACCGGACCCTAACCTTACAAAAGCCACTATAGATAACAACTAGAAACGTTAAGGAAAGGCACAGCATGTAGTTTAATATATTTATTATCTAATTAAGGATGCATGTGTAAGCATCAAACTATTTAATCAAAGTAGCAGTGAAACCAGCTATTGGACCTGTCCAGTACTTGCAGCTATGGTTCAAAAGAAGACTCCCTGCTGTTATGTGTATTTGTGTCTGTGTAACTCAGTGTGAGATGGTGCTGACAGGGCTGGGCCTTGCATTGGTAACGGATCTCCAGACGCTGGGCCCAAGGTCTCCTGCCTCTGCTTCCTCTTCTTCTCCTTTAGCACGCTCGCTGCATTTGGCCACATATGTTTGCGGCCGAGGGCCCGAAATATATGTTGTAATACTCGTGAGAATGACTGATGTCTTAAAAGATGGTCTCACACAAACAACGGGCGGAGAAAACAGTTTGGGTGTGTATGTGAAAAACCTATACGGCATTTCTGCAAACACGCACTTGAGGAAGAGGGAATCATGTGGTGTTGAGTGATTTTGTGTCAAAGGATGCACAGAGGACAAGTGAAAGCAGTATTGCTTACGTGGTGTGGTGGATGTCAAGGAATGTGATGATTTTCAGGGTGTGACAGCTGTGATGTGGATTTTTTTTGTGAGGGACATGGTAAAATTACAAGGCAGAGAAGTGGATGGTAAAGGATATTAACTTTTTTTGTGTTATGGGTATTTGCGTGCAAAACAAACAATTCTGTTCAAAGCAAATAATAGATTGAAGAAATAAAAAAAAGTAAGAAAATATGAGCAAAACAAGCTGAAATAAATTGACAACCTTTTTCAAGCAGTTCATTTAAGGCCAAAATAAGGCTTGTAGCATAACAAGGGCCGAATGTTGTAAGAATTATAATGAGGCTACTGTGGTCCCTTAAAAATATTTCCAAGCGGTATAACCAGCAGAATAAAATGTTCTTACATGGCCTGATACTAAAACTTTTTTTAACATTCTGTGCCAGTGACACTTGAGGCCGTCCAGGCGGCATTCATCATGAGCAGACTGTGAACATAACACGCCATTCGACAGGGTTGAAATTCTTTCCACTTCTTTTCTTTGCCAGTGTCTTTTTCTTCGTAGGTTTTCTAATAACATACGCAATATGCTGCATGTGACTATTTATTTGTTGGGTGAAAGTCTTAACAGATAGTACAGATTTCATCATCCAGGGCTTCTGCAGAAATGCTGTAAAAATGACAAGTGTTGCTGATTGAAAGGGTAAATGTCTGAGATTATATGAAAACAAGATGGGCCACAATGTCTGCATTTTACATTTGCTAAGGAATACTATCTTCAGATCTGTCAGCGGTTAAAATGTATAATCTTGAAGATTTGTTGGATTTTTTTTAAATCATCTCATTGATGGATTTCCTTTATGTGACAGGACACAAATCCAAAGTTGCTTCCAAAGAACATCAGTTTAAATACTAATTTGTGGTGGAATATTATCGGGATGTTCCATGCAATCTTGTCGGCTCAACACTTACCATCATTTTCCATCTCACCTCTCAAGTTTGGCCTACGATGAGGCAATTGCAATGTCATGAGGCTTTCAGCCTTCTATGATTGACCAAAACAGAGGCTCATTCTTTGTATTTTTCTTCATTTGGTCTTATCTACAGTGCACCAAGATTAATCTCAAAGAACACCTTTCGAGACAAGAATAACACGAGATTATCTGCGCAATTGCAAACTGCCAACATTCTTCGGAACATTAACTATCACAATTTTTCATACCCAGATAAAGAAATGTTGCAGCCAAAACTGTACTTATTTTGGACGTCATGAAGATTTCCAAAAAAGAATGCTAACCTAAGATACACGTGGAAACCAATCAAGACATTGTTTTGTTTTAAACATGTGGCTTTCACACCAAAGACAGAATGAACAGAAATACTATCTCCTCCCTCTGTCTATAGTATGTGGATGATAAGGTCACCCTTCACACACCTTACTCCAAACCCAGCGGCCATCCATATGAAACCAATTAACTGTTGTTCACTACTGCTGTGAAATGACAGCTAGGGGGAGAAAGGTAGTAGTACTTGATGATTTTCCCAGCCTCACGGGCCCACCGCATGCTTTCTCTCTTGTAGCCACTAGCTTGGAGGGCGAGTGTCAGGTCTGTAACACAGTAGGGGTGACCTGACACCTGATGGGTAAAAATGGGAAACTTTTCAAAGAAATGTGAACACAACAACAATAGAAGCACAAGTGACTATCAACCTGTGACAAGGGACAAGTGCCCACCCTTGCCAACACCGTCCAACACAATCAGAATGATAATGAAATTGCACACAGCAATTTTCAGAATTGACTCAATTTGACAAGAAAAAAACAATGTGTGTACAATTATCCAAGCAAATATAAAAAATCGCTTCCTCAAAAGAACTGCCTAGATTACCCACAGAACTGCCCTTTAAGTATTGCAAAAGTTTATGACTCAGCTTGCGATTACCCTGACAAGCAGATGTTTCAGCAGATGTTTTTTTGCCTTAATAATGGACTTTCACTTGTATACCCACAATCCCAAGTAGGTCTGACCACTAATGGTTTACCTTGTAACCCCTAAAATCCTTATGAAGTCCATCCAAGGGTTAAGAGGAAAGCCCAGGCTTTCCTGTCTCTGGTCAAGTCTTCAAGCTCCAACGTGACAAAGTCAAGACATTCAGAAGTGTGCTTTTAAGTTTCTCCAGATTGTGGTAACCCTGTTTAGACATCCCTGCTGCCCAGGAGAGACCAGTACTGGAACCACCACCTCAAATGACTCCTTTGAATCTAGAGGTGAAGTAGGGCTGTTCTATTCCTCTGTCATCTTCCTTGGCTACAAATTTGACCTCCTTTGTACTTCCCGACAATTTCGCTCCTCTTTTACCCTCCACCTTCTCGTCCTCCGTTTCTGTCTTGCAACCTTCGGTTCCAAGGCGTTTAGTCAATCGGTCCCCCAGTTCTGTAGCTCTCTACCCGAGAATCTTCGCCATATAACTTCTGGCCCACTTTTCAAACCCGGACTCAAAAAGTGTCTGTTTAAATTATCATGTGCAGGTTAATCATCTGATCGGTTCTTTCCTATTATACTTTAATTTAGCTTTTAATCTGCCCTTTTGTTTATTTCACTCTTGATCTAAATTGTCATGAGCCTAAAAGTGTCTTGTTTCTTTCAGTAACTTCCCATTGTTTATAACGTTCCTTTGAGTTGTTCGGGGTATTAATTCCCTCAAGGTAATGATGAAGTTGCAGTAATATTGTCCTCCTTAGTAGTGAAATTGCAACACAAGGAGGCCTTATTCTGTGAACTAGCAATCCTGTTTTTGTTTATGCACATTCATATTGAGTCTTTATTGTTCCTTGGAGAAATGATTGTCAACAGCACCGACTTCATTTAACATACAGCAAGTTTTGTTCAGGAATGCTATGGCAGTACGAACTAAGCCCAATAAAGTACGGCCAAAGAACTTTCTTTAAAAGGTTTTAAAAGACAAGTTGAAATTGTTCCAGTTGTTTCAGACATACCTGCATTTGATTCAACCCTAGTTGTATTTCATTCACACACAGAAAGACAAGTCTGCTTTTATGATAAATGCTAAGGAACAGTAGTCTCATTGTTTCAAAGACACGGGTTGACTTTGTCAGTTTTGTTGAAGGCATAGACGTTTCATAGTAGATTTTCACAAAGAACTGAAATATTATTGAGGTAGTGTTGTTCTAAGGCTTCAGTTGAACGAGTTGATTCAACTAAGGCAGGTTATTTTGGTCTAAGTACTGTTAAAAGTATGCAAAGAATACCTTTTCAGATTTCAGGAGTTTCTAGCTCTATTTTTATCATAACATTCCACAATACTGGAATTGGTTGATTATATATGAACTATTTTAAGTAACTTTCTGGCCTGATCAATCTACTGCTAAGCGCCCAGTGTTGATGACAAACTCAATCCAGAATTTTCAAATTTAAAGTAATTACTTTTACAAATGTTAAAGGTGTTATTTGAATCTCAGGTGTGTCACATGACATCTGCGTTTCATTTTGCTGAGACTATTGTGTAGATGTTCCTTGTCGATGACATACGTATATCCCTGAGTGTATCTAGACGCTTGTGATTAATGCTCTTTTAGCAAAAGCTGACAGCGGATATAAAAACCTCACACACAGACGCAATCATCTTAAATATGGTTATCATCCAGTAATGAAAGTCTTGCCGACTTTTTCTCCAGATGACAAAGATATTGTCCCATAGTGGAATAGTTTCCTCCAAAGACTAACAAACCTCCTTCCCTTCCCAGTCATCTTTTTTGTCTCACCTCATCATCCTGTCATCCTCTGAATATGCAGTAGTTTAACTGTTATTTTTACATGGCTGATTTAATGCTTCTGAAGTTCTATTAATGTTTTCCTTTCAGGGAACGATTGGTATGTTTCACAAGGTTCAACCTACAGAGTCATCACCATAAGCTACCAATTAAAATTGTATTGTTTTGTTATAAGTCTTTTCAGAACTCTCAACACATTATATACTGAACTGTCGTATTTACTTTTAGTGGACAATTTACATGAACTAATATAAAATATAAGGAGACGGAACAAAATCCAAGCAATCTTTTAATCTTTATATCTTGTACTGACTCAAGAAATACCTCAATCCCAATGTCGCAAATGCACAGTACTTTCCTTCGTGTGCGGTCGATTGGTCGCCGGTCTTTTGGTCGCCGTCTTTTGGTCGCAGTCTTTTGGTCGCCCCGACCGCAATAACGGACGACCAAAAGACCGGCGACCAAAAGACCGACGACCAAAAGACCGACGACCAATAGACCGGCGACAAAACAAGGTAAAACAACACGGTCTACGCATCAATAAAAGCCAACAATGGCCATGAGCAGTTTCACTGAGCCGACGTGTGAGTGTATAAGAGTTTGTATGTAGTACATGCGTTGTCCTTTTAAGAAGCTACGTCAGTCAGGGTCTTAACAAGTTCTCCAACAAAAAACAATAAAAGTCCGGGAAATTTGGAGCTTTTCTTTAGCCTAATAATTACTAGGGCATTAAGTATGACTAAATAGTAATTCGCAGTTTGTATTTAGGGAATTTGAGCAACGATTTAAATGGTAATTATCACTTACCTTCCGGGCGACCAAAAGACCGGCGACCAAAAGATCGGCGACCAAAAGACCGGCGACCAATCGACCGTGTACCCTTTCCTTCCCCTATTCTAATCTTAACAATGAGTGGGTTCATGAAACAAATGTAACATGATAACAATGGATCTAGACAGCATTTTAAGTGAACATTACATTTTCAAAATGCTTTGTAATGTCACAATTTAGTATCTGAACATGAAGGTGGAAAATGATCATGTGTCATGTTTCTCATTTGCTGCCCTTGAGTGCCACTCAAGTTGCACTTTACTTCACTAAGTTTAAATTTCAGAGAAACCCCACTAGGTCCATCTCTCAGCTTCCCCACAGAGTTTTAGTCTAAAATTCACTTTAACGTAAACAGAGCTGACACCGTTCATCTTGTAAATGGTAAAAGAAAACGTACATTATATTCCCGTCACTCGCCTGGCGTCCATCTGCATTCAATCTAGAAAATACAATAAATATTTATCCTCTCAAATTATCTTGTCATTCATCTCAATCTATTTTTAAACTGAATTTTAGTTTAGGACTTTTTGTTGATGTTGTTTTTCTTTTTGGGGGTGAAATCCTTGACTTAATAGATGCAAGGAGCAGATTTATAGTCTACTAAAATGCCCACCAGGGTATAAAGCAGACCCCTGTCTGATGAGTCCCCCCAAAGAAGAAAATCCCCGCACTTGTCACTAGACCAACTCGGGTTGTCTAACCTTCACATTTCCCCTTTTCACAGTGCTTACTTTGATGGCTGTGTGGATTGTGAAGGGGGGTAACTGATGAACTCAGTGAGGAGGAAGTTGAAGAGAAGGTCAGGAGAAGGTAAAAACACTGAATTATTTATACTTCATTTCATATTCTTGCTTTGCTTTTCATTTATACTGTGTTCCCAATTAGGATAGCAATTATCTTCTTTAGGATTTAATTCGTTCATATGTGGCACTTGTCTTAATATTTCAAAACATTAAAGAAACATTTTGTTGAATTAGTTCTAACACATATCCCAACAAATAAGATTATATTTTTCCATTTTAAAAGACAATTGTCGACGGCAGGAGATATTGTTTTGATTCTGTCATGTACCAATAGAGCAAATACATCTTACTCCAACATATATGTATATATTAATATTTTAATGCAATTAGAGGCTCATTCATTTGAAGTTGTCTATGCAAACCATAAAACAAATGAGGACCATTACTCTCTGAAATAACTTGCTTCTGAGACAAATGTTCTTCTTTCTTTTTCAATGTGTTACTCCTTAAAGTGTAAGCAAGCGTGTGCGTGAAGCTCAGGAATAGATTCTCCAGCTCAGACATGGATAGCAATGCTCATCCAATCAAAGAGCAACGTCTGCCCATTTCTCTTTCATTCCAAAGACTCAAATAGTCCAACATAATGCCTTCTGTATTTGAAGATTTATGTTAAGTAAAGTTAAACCTTAGTTGCAGATGCTGGAGTTTTATGTTACCCGTCTCAAACTGCAGAGGGTCTCGTAATCCGGGGGCACCTATGCTATTTTTGCAACAACTAAATCTATTGTTTAAGGAGTGATAAAAGACAAGAATAGGATTGGTCGAAAAAAAGGCTCAGTGGCAAAGTTTTTCAGGTAAAACACTACAGTATTGTAGTATATTAATTACAAAACATGACTTTCCTTTAAAAGAGAATAAAAAAACATGTCTCTGTCTTAAATTGCAGTGTATTTAGGGGATAAAATCCAACATTGATTACAATTACAAAAGGGAGCATTAGGCAATTATCTCAACCAATCAAAACCTTTAACCTCTGTCAAATTCATTTTAATTAATACACACACTCTAAAATGTTATTAAATTTGCTTTCCTTTGGAGGTCGGAAACTTGGTCTCATGGGCTTCAGATCAGTATATGCATTCACCGCAGACGATAGAAAAATGTTTCTTCTCAGTGGTTTTGAAAAGCTTTCACTCTGATAGGTTTCCATCAGGGCTTCCATTGGAACATCTTTGTGCAACTTCAAATCCAACACATGCGAATGTAAGTACCAAAACATTGTTTCTCCATCATTGAGCTCTACGCCATACAAATGGAATGTAGTTGTATGTCCAACAAGGCTATAATAGTCCAGCAGCAATGTCCCTGTTGACCCAGTGTCTAATGACAATAAGTGGATTACAAGGAGGCCCAGGTCGCTGGTCACTAATATTTAGTCCACTAAAGTAACCTCCATGTGGTAGCAGCTATACCACAAGGAATAGAGTGTTGCGCCTAAGGACAACCGAGTAGCCATTTTCTTTACAGAGTTAGAGAAGTCAATGGTAGCCAAGATCGAAGAACTAAAATTCAATTATTTTTCATTTTCAAGTGTGTGACCTTCTGTTAACAACATCTTGTATGGAAAATATGCAACAGTTTTGATTTAATCCGTGGATAACTATAATACAACTTAGAATCATCAAATATTATACAATTTTCTGCTATGAATTTTTCATAGAATTGACCTGATTACATTTATTTTTACCATCATTTTAACCACTACCTCACTATATTGCTATGATAATTAATTTTTTGCAATATGTAGGTTTATACTCAGTACTTTATTCTTTTTAATGGAGAAGTGAATTTTTGAAATATGTATAAATCAGATATAGTGTATCAGGGGTTTCAGAGGTTTCTCAAGTGATTTAAAGCATTTTAATCAATAAAAATAATAGCAGACTCCTTTTATTAATCAAATTAATGTAGTAATGAATATGGTATTTATCTTGGCAGAGAGCCTTTTTAGCGTACATGCTGTTGTCACTTTGTTTTTGGCATGTTCAGGGAAACATCTTGACACATCAGTTGGAGGGGCTTGTAGAAAATTTGAATCATCGCCATAGGGGGGCTGACAGGGGCTACAACTTGACCATGACAGTTGCAGATGTATTCGTTAGACCTGGCCTCCCCTATGATCGGGCCCATGAACCTACATATCTCATAAACAATGTTTTGACACACTGTCAGTCAGTCAGTACACCCCCCTCCCCTTTTTTAAAAAATGTAGTTAAGGTGGGGCCATGTTTAGATATGAGATGGAACACCAGGTGGCTGCTCGTGTGTAAAACCTTCTGTGGCTGTTTATGTTTCTAATCAAGCACTATTTAAGCCTTGATAGCCTGGATTTCCCACCTGGGGTCCGAGATGGGACCCCATGCGATTCACAGAATAAAGCAAGCTAAATTATGATTAAAAAGGTTTCATTTGGGTCCCAAGACTCAGTTTGTGATGATCAAGAAATGGCTTGATGGCAAGGTGATGTAATTTAGCAAGCCAAAGGTGACATTAGGATGGCAGTGCTATGACCAATCACAAGTCGGGCCCAGATCAGGCACGTTGGATAGAAGACATATCTGCAAAAATGTCCACACAACACATTAAACTGTCAATGTGGTTGTGACTCATGAGAAAGAAACCATGTGGTGGGGCTCTAGGCAAACAAACTATAAAGTGGTTCACCTTTGCCAACTAATAACAGTTAGTTTAACACTCAAGGGTGATTATTTTGGGATATAGAAGTGATTTTTTTGAGGAAATGCAGTACAAGGTCATAAAGAAATTGTGAATAGATATGCTTCTGACAAGTGCTGAGGTTTTTCTAGAGAAAATGGTCCAACCTAAGTTCTCATCTGAAACTTTGCTTCATACAATATGTTAACAGGTGTTGATGGGTTGGAGTGTATTGGGGGGGCTATGACGATACAGAGAGCAATCTGAATTGGACTGCAAACAACAGATCCTAATGAGTGATGATGGTTTACAGCCAGACAGGGGCCCAAGAGAAAAGATCATCTCCAAACTGAATCCATCTGAGGAGAGGGAAATGCCCACAGGTCCCAAGTCTGCTTGGATGTCTGGCACAGTGTCAACACTCGCCGTCCTCTGGGAACACCCTGCCTTGAAGTTGGATCAAAACCCTCTGTCTGCACGGCGGATCTCACACGCAGGCTGCAGACAGACTGATTAGTCTGCCGGCCAATATAATTTGACTACACAGTTAGCCTTGGAACAGCACAGTTGCTGCTCTAACTCATTGAAAAAAGCCCACTGAGAAAAGATTTCTTCAAATTAATGCATCTCAATGAAGGATATTATCCGGCAGATGTCATTTTCTGTTGGGAATGCTACTGTTTCGTCATTTTGGGCTTTTCTTCTAGCCCACATGTGTCAAAGTGGCGGCCCGGGGGACGAATCTGGCCCGCCGCATCATTTTTTGTGGTCCGGGAAAGTAAATCATGAGTGAAGACTTTCTGTTTTAGGATCAAATTCAAATGAAGAGTATATATGTACATTTCCTGTTTTTAGTTCAAAAATCATTTTGTAAAATCGAAAAATATATATAAAAATGCTAAAATAAACATTGTTTTAGATCTATAAAAAACTGAATATTCAGGGCTTTTAATCCAGTTCTTTTAATCCATTTATTTAAAAAAAATCTAAATATATCTAAAATGGTCAGGCCCACGTGAAATCAAGTTGACGTTAAAGCGGCCCGCGAACCAACCCGAGTCTGACACCCCTGTTTAGCCTATGAGCCCACCAACCACCTTTTTTTAAATTCATTTTGACCTTTAAATGACCATTATGTGAAAGCTGGTTGCTGAAAGAATCGAAAAATTAAAATTGCTGTTTTTTTTACAACTATGTTAACAGTGGAAAATATAACAAGAAAATGACACTGATTGCGGGTGCACCCACTGTGTGGCAAATGTAACATCGGCCACACTCAACACAGGTAAGCAGTAGCTAAGATAATAGACATACATGCTTTTTTTGGTACCTGTTCAATACAGCAGCCAGAGTGAACAATATTTATGAATAAGAAATAATTGGCACATCTGGTCTAATTCAGCATATGGATTATAAAATTAAAGAAAACTCATGACTTAACATAATCACTGGCACAGTTAATTTTTTATAATGTAAAGAAAATAAACACTTAAAGACCGCTTTAGCGTTCAAACAAATGTGGTGAGCAGTGAATTTTATACTAATAATATTTTTCGCTTTGCAATTATATCTGTCCTAGGTACCTTTCACAAGGGTGTGTCATCATTTCCAAGAAAGGGTGTTCCTCTGGAGTTCTATTTTACGGGAATGGTAGCAAAGATGTCAGAGTGGAAAAAGGTTAGAAACAGTGCCTCCTCAAATAACAGGATCAGCACCAAACCAATTCTAACTCTGCTTGCAGGAGCCAATCACAACCACCCTGACAACCTTCCGCTTAGTCCATTATGTGCCCCCATGTGTTTGTTCGCTTTTTTCCCTTCAATCCTTAACGCAAGCCCACTAGTCTACACTCTGTTTCTTGGGTTGTCCACTCCTTTCTCATCATCATCCCATGACAAGGGAGTGAAGAACAAAGAATCCCTGCGGTCTTCCCGGAGAGAGGTTAAAATGTAAAAGTCAAATTCTGTTACAGGTCCCTCGGTTTCACCGAGTGAGTCACTGCAAAACGTGGAAAGTCTCTCAAATAATTGTACACTGTTGGAGATGAAACAAAGGAGACAGATGAGCAAGGAGGTGAAAGCAACATGGGGAAAAGATAGATTTTCTTAAAGGTGCTAGATGTTTAAAAAAGTAGAACCAGCTGTTATCTTAAAGTGACGAGGAGTGGGAGCTGAGGCGATGTAATGCATTTGGTAACACATTTTGAGTACATTTTGCTTTTTTTTAAGAGGCCTTATCTGTTAGATAAATGTGTTTTTTTTCTATACGAACAACATTAGGAAGGAGTATTCGAGAGAAGAAAAAATGGCATTCAAAATAAAATAATCTGAATCCACTCTAGAGCAGATTTTGGGGGGCTTGAATAAAGAAGGCGTTAGTTATGAGTCACCACATTTGTTCACATATATCTCACAAACTGATGCTCACCAAATGTATGCATTATGACCGCGTATCAGGTTTTAAAATAACCGTTGGACCAAACAAATACATCCATTGTAATCAATGTTCCCTCTAAGCTGCGCGCGTGCGCAATTGCGCACTACTCTCGTCTTCTCTGCGCACAGCAAATCATATGGAGCGCACAAAATAAAATCCCATTTTTTTATTTTTTTTAGCTGTGAGGCCGACGCGCGAACCACTCATCCGCCGGGCCACCCATTCATAGATATTAATCATTACATGTTATGATTACTAAATCATTTACGGGTAGTAGACATACACCTGCTTATAGCAGGTGTGATACTGGTGTGTGCCCATAGCCAGCAATGATGATGTTGCTCACACCGGTACTCAGTGTGCTCAGGGAGGTTGTCTTTCTGCCCAGACAAACAAAAAATTAGAGGGAACATTGATTGTAATTGTCATGGAAGAATTAAATGTGCACAGAGAAAGGGGTATGCATAATATATGAGGAGAGAATGTAGATATTTTGAGAGACAATCATCTATCAGGTCTATGATTGCAAAACAATGTTTTTTTGCACTGCTGTCTGTTACATATTTCTATTGCGCATGTAAAATCTTGACATATATGTTTGACTGAGAGTTAAAAGTGGGTGTGGGTAAGGATATTATTAGCCTTCTTGTCTAAATGTGACTCCTCTATTTCAGTATGACCTGGAAATTTGTAGCTACATCATTTTTTTTTCATTTGTAAAAATAGGAAACTTGTGCATATGCAAGATCAGCAGAAGTGCGTCCATGTAAAAAGGCAACTGTGCGTTTCATGTCTTATATAAGAGACTGTCATTGGTTTTCTACGATGGCTCCCTAGTCATAAATCTTGTCTGTGTTCTATATTTGACAGGCATCCATCCACTCCAAAGAAAGTGCTGGCAGTAAATGATGGTAATTTGAAATACATACACTACACTGGATTTGAAAGCCACAATTGCTGGTTCATACCCGTGCCAGCCTCAGGCTAGTTTATTCCGGCAAAAAAGATATATAAATTTAGCACTATCATGTTTTTATCTACAATCATTGACTATAGATGTTGCTTTAATTAAATATAGTCTTTGTATTGACTATGATGATGAGGTATATTTACAATTTTAGATAACATATTTGAATTAATGTACTGAAAAGCAGTGGCGGGCCGTCAGGGCCTTCAAAGCCTTCTCTGCTGGCCTAAGAAATATCTGAATCAGACTAATGTTAATTATATTTTGTCCATGAATACTTATTAAATAATTCCAAATCATCTGTTAGCTTCCTTTCATTGCTTTTCCCCTGGTTGCACTGCTTACAGATGTGTGTTTTCATATTGAAGCATTTAACCAATCACATTTCAGCTATTATTTGTTGCCAGGATCAGAAATCTGCCTCAAGGCCTTCACAATCAGTTCTGCAGGCTCTGCTACATTAAACAAGCGTCGATAAGACTGTTGCTTTAACCAATCAGAATTAGATTTGGTGACACCAGGCCTTCTCGCAGGCGTAGGGATACGTCATTGCCTTCTCGCAGTCGTAGGGATACGTCTTCGCTTTCACCAACTATGATTGGCTAGTGATTAGCCAGAGCTACCAAACTGTATTTGGAAAGAGCTGCACAAGCAAATATATTGTTGTGTTGATTTAAAGCCATTTTCAAGACGGACTATGCCAGAAATACGACAGGACAGGCTCGACTTTCAGTATTAGCTTCAATGGCGATAGAAAAGGAGGAAAGAAAGGAGGATGGATATTGTGTACAGTTAAAAATGATTTTTGGTGAGTAAAATATGGCTATATTCCTAAATAATATTTCAATTGTATGAGGTTATTATTGATGATTTTTTATGTGTCACAGCTGTAGCTGCAGTAGAGGTTTTATAGCCATAAAATAGTTTTTGAGGGTTGGATTGATTCGTTGAAGGCACTACAAGAAAATGCTCGGACCGCCACTGCTGAAAAGAAATTGTGTGATTCCAGAATGCTGCAACAAGGTAATTGATAAACTACTGTTTCAAATGATATTTAACTACTATTTAATTAAGTAATGAACCAGATATTTCCCCTAAAATGAAGTTATCTCCATTTAAAAAAAAACCTAAGTTTTAACCAGAATAAAATGTTTGGAGTTTTTAGGCTGCATTTTAACAAATAGCAACATGTTCTTTACATCCTAACAGAGAAAGATAAAATGCACATACGAGTGCACATCCTTTTTCGCCTATGGGTATGTTTATTCTTAGTGTTAATAGCCTGTTGTGGAAGTTTATAAGTGGATGCAATCATGATATTCCCTAGTAGGGATGTTAGCATCCTTTGTGTGCTGTTTAATCAAGGACTGAACATATAAACATCACAGAACAGTTTTGTTTATTATGTTGAATTAAGTTGGAAGTTACAAAACATCCAAGGTGCTTCAAATGAATGGATAAATTTGTTTGAGTTTGTAAAAGATCAAAGGAGGGGAAGCGTTTAATTCTTTAACAAACACCAGTCGGGCCTTAATCACTTGCTAATTAATCACTTTTTGTCAAGCTTTTCCCAAACTTTTCCTGTGATTTTCCAAAACAGCACATATCCTAAATTTTCTCTCAATCAACCTGCGGTGCAACCCATGTTCATCTTACTCATAAATAGGGCCCTAAACTTTTTTTTTAATTGCATGATGCAAGTATAGAAAGCTCAAAGTTGTATGCAAATGTTCCATCTGTGTCTGTTTGAATATGAATATGTATGTGAAGATGTTTGTTTATATGCCGTATGTCCAGCCACGTGCTTTGGGTGAAAATTGCAAATTGGCAAAATTCAGCTGGGATAGCTCAACCATGACCACAAAGAGGACATGTAAAGAAAATGTATGGATGATACTCAAGCTAAAAGGACCATTTGGGATTCATGTTTTATTTGTTGACAAAAAATGATTTAAATAAAAAAACATCATCCATATCATCATCCTCCATATCGTCATCATCATCATCCATATCGTCATCATCATCATCCATTTCATCATCATCGTCATCCATATCATCATCATCATCCATATCATCATCATCATCATCATCCATATCATCATCATCCATACCATCATCATCATCCATATCATCATCATCCATATCATCATCATCATCCATACCATCATCCTCTATATCATCATCATGCTCATCCATATCATCATCATCCCTATCATCATCATTCATATCATCATCATCATCCATATCATCATCATCATCATCATCCATATCATCATCATCATCCATACCATCATCATCCATATCATCATCATCCTCCATATCATCATCATCCATATCATCATCATCATCCATATCATCATCATCATCATCCATATCATCATCATCATCCATATCATCATCATTCATATCATCATCATCATCATCCATATAATCATCATCATCATTATTACTATTATATTATCATTAATAATAATATTAACAATACTACTACTACTAATAATAATAATAACAATAATACTAATTCTAGTAATAATAATAATAATAATTGATAATAACGAAAGTTGTACATAGGGTACATAATGCAGCATACTAGAATAGATACACAACAGGCATAGGATAATTGTGAACACTAAACAGCCATCATCCACACTACACATGTAATGGAATAACGCTTCTTTATGACGTCAGATGAAGTCAGTCCATGATCATGTTAAATCCGGACTCCAGTTGCGTACCTTTACTCAACCTTACGGTAAATCCGTCACCTGCGTCTATGGTGACTGAACGGTAACAGGAAGAAGTGCTTGAGTCAATGTGAACGTGTTTGTCTCAAAGTAAGCAATGTTTGTTTTTAGCATCGTCCGTGTTCCTATAACTTAATGCATGCTAGATAATAAATGCATAACTTTGCACGTCTTCGTTTTAGCTATACGAAAGCTATACGTCGATATCTTTCGAAATGTTTGTGCTGTTCGCCATTGAAAAGTTTGCTCTTGGGCTCATTCACGTGCTTTTAATTAAATCTACGGTGCCAATCGATAGATTCTCCATTAAGTATCATGCAACGTATGATGTAATTATCCTCCCTTTTTCTCTTTATTTACCTGTATCCTAGCAACGAGGGTCCCTACACTTGGGAAATGTTTGGATGATGGTTTGTTTCATTATCATATAGACAAGACATTTAAGGTAAGTGTCCGCTGCCGTATATGCACATCAAAATATATTTTTTCCTTCTCATTGATGCATTTGTTTATTTTAAAATATATTCCACAGGATAATGGGGTTGACACTGACAAGAGCAGCGAAGTGGTCCTCATCGGGCAAACTAGATTCCACGCCAATAAATAGTCTGGTGCTGAAAGAATTATCGGCCTTTGTAGAGGACTTTAGTTCCCTGCACGGTCAGGAGGCTGAGCACTTGTTTGAGGAACCCCTGGAGTGGAAAACGTCTTTAGAAGCATCCGAATTTGAAGAAGATTATACAATCAAGTCAGTCTGATTTTGAGCCTTTGAAATGTGCCTCTATAGATCAGCTATTGCTGTATGTTTGTGTATGTCAGGGGTGGGCAAAGTATTCCACAAAGTGGGTGCAGGTTTTTATTCCAACCCATAATGAGGACACCTTTACACTACCCCTGGGTTAAAGGGTCTGTTCTGGATCGGTTGCACCAAAAACCTGCACCCACAGCGAGTGTGATTCTCTATTGGATTTAAAATGTGAAGCTAGTGGTTATATAAGATGACTAAAAAAATGAAAAATACTTTTTCTGTCTCATCAGAGGCTCAGGCGAAGTGGAGTCCAATGAAAAAGATGAAAACGGAAAACCTACATTAGTGCTCTCTCCCCCAACTATTTCTGTCCGTAACTTCAACCAGCTATCAAATATAGTAAATCTGGAAAATGGGAAGAAATTACATGAAGTTCAGGCATGTGTTGAAGGTAAGTGCTTCCACAATCTGTTGAGGTTTAAATTGGATTAGTACACAAAACATTTGGGCTACCAACATAGATCTTGACCATGGATTTTATTCATCATCTAAAATCATGTTATTGTTTTTTCATCAATCTTAACGGAATATTTACTTAAGGTCATGTTTATAGATTATTTGAGCTTTGAAAAAAATTAAACGGATGGATTGAGAGCATGGGTGGCCCGTTCTGGGGTCGTGGGTTCAATCCCAGGTCAGTCCTCATCGTGTGGAATTTGCATGTTCTCCATGGTCTTGTGTGGGTTTTCTCCAGGTGCAGGGTAGGGTGGTTGACCACTCTAAATTGCCCCTAGGTATGAGTGTGAGCATTAATGGTTGTCTGTCTGCCCTGGGATTGTCTGGCCACCTGTTCGGATGTCTCCTGCCTGGCCTGCCTTAGCTGAGATAGGTACACGGTCGATTGGTCGCCGGTCTTTTGGTCAACCGGAAGGTTATTGATAATTACCATTTAAATCGTTGCTCAAATTACCTAAATACAAACTGCGAATTACTATTTAGTCATACTTAATGCCCTAGTAATTATTAGGCTAAAGAAAAGCTCCATATTTTGCGGACTTTTATTGTTTTTTGTTGGAGAACTTGTTAAGACCCTGATTGACGTAGCTTCTTAAAGGGACAATGCATGTACATACAAACTCTTATACACTCACACGTCGGCTCAGTGAAACTGCTCATGGCCATTGTTGGATTTTATTGATGCGTAGACCGTGTTGTTTTACCTTGTTTTGTCGCCGGTCTTTTGGTCGCCCGTTGTCGCGGTCCGGGCGACCAAAACACCGGCGACCAAAAGACCGGCGGCCAAACGCCGGCGACCAAAAGCCGGCGACCAAAAGACGGTGACCAAAAGACCGGCGACCAATCGACCGCACATGGATGAGATAGGCTCCAGCACCCCACTCAATCCTTGTAAGGATAAGCGGTCCAGAAAATAAATGAATGGAAAAAAAAGATTGGAAGCATAAGTATACATCGTTGAAGGTATAGAGTTTTGGTGCTTATTACAATTCTTGCAAGAAGGACAGAAGGAGTAACCTGCATTCTGCATTTCATTTCTACTTTATGTTCAGAAAATAGAACTCCTGTCACAAAGATTCTTGGTCCCAGTTATGCCAATATGAAAAAGGCTGCAAAATGTGACAAAGATAAATCTCAAAGCGACCGTATTCCAGACCTCAAGATGCAGCTACTTCGCGTTCTACTAGATTTTGACAAGCAGGTTCTTTTCAAGCTCCTCAAAGAAGTATCAGAGTGTGTAAACCCTCTTTTCGTTGTTTTTGTCAAGTTTAGCCAAATGATGGAAATGGAAACGTTTTTAATTTGCCTTTTTCAGAAAGTTCCGCCTCAATCCTGCCTATGTTGACAATGAAGTTGAATATTTACAGAATTTCTGCGGAACAGGAGACAATATGGTGTTAAAGTCAGTTCAATACACATCAGGTTTGAATTACATTCATATTTCACTTGGACTCAATTGCTCTTAACAGAAATGCCAAATATAACATGTCTCATTATATCTGTGAAGTTTTTTTTTTCAGTTTCTTGTGCATGCAACTTTGACATGTAACCTTTGTGTCTCACCTCTCAGAATATGAATATCGAAATAGATGTCGTGCCCCTCTTTGGAGACAGTTACAAGGTGAGATGTGTTACCTTGTGATTGAGACTTATGACACAGAGACGCTCCACGTCACCTGCAGCAGTGCGGGAGTTTTTCTCAACATGGTAAGACTAGTATCATTTTCAAAATGTGCTAGAATTAAATCTAGGTACATCTTACTAAATATGATAAAGAATCGACTTTCTTAATATATATAAATATGTATTAAGAAAATATATTTCATAAGAAAAATATATATGTTTATAGTGTATATGTATGTGTGTATGTGTATGTATATATATTATATATATTATATATTCTATATATATATATATATAATACACATACAATATATATACACATATATATATATGTGCGTATATGTGTGTATATATATATGTATATATGTGCATATATATGTATATGTGCATATATATGTGTGCGTATGTATATATATATATATTATATATATATATTATATATACACATATATATATATGTGCGTATATATGTGTATATATGTATATATGTGTGCATATATATGTATATGTGTATATATATCTATATGTATATATATATCTATATGTATAGATGTGTGTGTATATATATATATATATATATATATATATATATTCTATGAATAAAAAGCCTTAAAATCCTCGATACAATGAATTTGACTCTACAAAATTAATTCAGAGGACGATAGAGTTACGCTGATGGTTTGTTTTGGAAAAATAAAATTAAAAAATCATCTGCTTTTTTATGTTTGACACTAGTCGCGCATTAGACAATGTGGGCTCATGTTATAATGATGACTTGACAATTTAAAAGTACTATCAGGAACCTGAAAGCCTTCCACACACCGAACGTTGACTCCCTTCAAATCTGTTTTCAATCATTTTCAAAAGTTAATTTGCACGCTCGCTGCAGCGTTGACTTTCTCTCTGTGACTCTGCTGACAAGCCAGAGGTTTCCTGTCTCTGTTTCTACACCTGGAAATATTTCAGTCAAAGTAGAGGGGTTGGGGTGTAGAAACTCCAGGCTGGCACCAAACGGGTGACATTGATGCAAATGAAACCTCAAAATTCGGTAGTGTCTTAAACCTAATTTAGCGGTTAACATGGCTTTACACTTCCCTTCGGAGGCTGCCTGCAGATTCTCTAAGCGTTCTTGGCCCCCGCGCTACTCCACAACTGGCATGTGGGTTGGATTAGGATTGTGGGTTTTTAGTATTAACAAAAGTGTTTTTTTTCCACTATGTGCTCACACAGGGTGTCACAAACGAAAGGGACGATGATTCCTATCAGCAAACCAGTGAAATTTTCAAGAACCTGGTTGCTCTCCTGAAGAGCAAATCTCAACAGTTTGCCGATTGTATGAACGTACAGGTACGGACGACACACACCTGTTAGAATATCTGGTTTTCCATGGTCAAATACAGAGGAATAAGGATCAATTTAGGACCCCCCCCCAGAAAAAAATCCCATGTGCGGTCAATTGGTCGCTGGTCTTTTGGTCGCGGTCTTTTGGTCGCCCGGACCACGACAACGGGCGACCAAAAGACCGGCGACCAAAAGACCGGCGACCAAAAGACCGACGACCAAAAGACCGGTGACAAAACAAGGTAAAACAACACGGTCTACGCATCAATAAAAGCCAACAATGGCCATGAGCAGTTTCACTGAGCCGACGTGTGAGTGTATAAGAGTTTGTATGTACATGAGTTGTCCCTTTAAGAAGCTACGTCAGTCAGGGTCTTAACAAGTTCTCCAACAAAAAACAATAAAAGTATGGGAAATTTTGAGCTTTTCTTTAGCCTAATAATTACTAGGGCATTAAGTATGACTAAATAGTAATTCACACTTTGTATTTAGGGAATTTGAGCAACGATTTAAATGGTAATTTTCAATTCCAGGCGACCAAAAGACCGGTGACCAATCGACCGTGTACCAAAAATCCATCCCTTTTCTCTTGCAGTTTTCCTCTAGCTTAGTGATGTTGCTTCGGCATGGCAGTGTTACCATCAGCCAGAAACAGTCGCATTTTAAGTGCATTAACAGCAAGTGTGTTGTCATGGTGAAGCAGCCACCAATAATGTGCAGTACCATTTTTTTTTAATATACATTGGTACCTCGACATACGAGTAATTTGAGATACGAGTAAAAAATTTAGCAAATATTTATCTTGAGATATGAGACAAATTTTGATTTACGAGCAAACAGCGGACGCGAGAGGCTGCTCATAAGAACATCATGGGCACTGTCTTTCTGGTCACAACTCCCTCGTGTAATATCTCTGCGAGCACTGGGCGGAGCGTTGCATTTTTTCCGTGTTTTTTTTCCCGTTGGTCAGTGCGAATGGTGTATATACTACTTCTCGTTGGCAAGTGGTCGTGCGTTATCCTATTGTAAGGACATTTGTGTGCATCATTTTGGGAATATTTTGAAGGGAAGATAAAAGCAAACAACCCTCGATAGGTTACATCTAAAAGTCAGGGTGGAGGCGGGGTAAATAGAGGTATCAACATTTAAAACAAAATTAGAATACAGTTTAGTGTAAGGTTAGATTACATTTATTTTTGAGTGTGTGCATCGTAATCCAAGTTCATTTAAATTTGTTTATGTTATGTTACGAGCGCGTTGCCGTGCAAAAAGAAAAAAACGAGAAAAATCAGCATACGAACTCAGTCCCGGAACGCATTAAGCTCGTATCTCGAGGTACCACTGTATATAAAATCAGACATAGATGGTTTTTGTTGACACTGTAGGAAAAGAATGACCCATTTTCTTGACTTTTGTCTCTTAAAGCAAACATGGTCCATTGACAAGGGCCTTCTCTGTAGAACTGATTCTGTGTGACTCACATGTACAGTATAAACAGTGCACATTGTGTAATCAGTGTCTGTGCTGCTCTATGCTGGTGAGCTAGTGTCTACTTGTCAGTATGTTGAAGTACATTTGATCCAACATCAAACAGCTTCACACACTGCACAACCACGCGCACACGCACACAATAGGGCACGCTTCCAGACATAAAAATCGGCATGATTTATTCAGGAGTACTGCTTCCTGCTATAGTAATTTGATGATATAACAAATTGCCTCGGTATTCAACACCATCTTAACTCAAAAATCTGTTAATAATTTGAGGATTTTTTCTCACCTCATTTTTCTTATTCTAATTTTTATTGGAAAATGTGTCATCATCGCAAGTTTTTCAGTGTGTTTGCACCATTTCCAGCAGAGTGAAAGTCTGTTTTTTATCAAAGTACATGGAAATAATATTTAGGAGTTTGGCTAATTTTTTGACTCTTTTTTTGTCATTTACATCTACACTGTGCACTTGTTGCCCCTTATCTAAGATAATTGAAATTATATAAATGATAGAATATTAAGTATTATACTGTTATGACCAGTAAAGTATAATCTGGCCCATAACGTTACTTTATCAAAATGAACATTTCTAATCTTACTAGGATTGTAGTGTTACACTTTCTATTATATGTTTGTATGTTCTTTGCAATTGTACGCATGTAAAATGTAACGAAACAACAACAAACATAATCATTATGGTGAATGACGTTATAACTGAATGAGCAAATATTTTTATTTTAACATTTCTAAAATAAAAATCCATCAATTCAGTGCAAAATCGAATAGTCCTACATATTTGCAATCTTTTGACATTTAACAAGCTTGGGAAAATGTTAAATACAATTTTCAGAGTAAAATGATGTTCGAGCTCTGAGCAGGAAAATAAGTTGGTTTGGCTTTACAGCTATTGGTTAAAGTATAATCCAAATATTTCTATCATGATGTGTCCATGTTTCATGTTTTCATTTAAAAAAAATAGTGCAACTAAAGAAATTAAATTCCTCCATTTTCCCTTTAGCTCAGATTTGCACTAAACCATTAATGTTTTATCGTTGGCAAAGTTTGTGAATAAAGATGAATAAGCAGACAGTAACAGACAGACAAATATTATAAATGACATGGAGCCCTGAAGTAGGAAACAGATTTTCCCTCTACATTTAGTGTTTTGGATTCATTTTGACATCTCAGCAAGATTGGAAATTGGGCATGCTGCGTATTTGCAACCCCCAAAAAAAAATCTCAAAATTAATACCAACTGTTGCATGCTGGAATCTGTGGTAGGAAAGACTCACAGTTGTTTTCTGTTTAAAGGCAGTCAGAGGCCTGTGATTTACAACCATGCTGATTTTGCATCAGTGAAGTAGCCTTTGAATACTACAAGAAAAAAAATCTGTAGAAAAAAAATGTCAACAACTACATTTCACCTGCTAACAATGTATAGATTCACTGTTGCAGGCGTCAGTACTGCTTCATTTAACTTACGCCTCTGGACTTCTACTGTTGTTTTACTTGCAGTAAGTCACTGGTAATGGTCCTTTTTATTGAGGCATGTCAAAGAAATTTGAATGTTCCCTTCTGTGAGAGCATATGGACTTTGTCCATTACACATATAATGGAATTAAAGAAGGTCAATTAGTTTGAATAAAGTCAGAATGCAAGTCTGTGGTTAGTTGGATTGACTTGGATATTTCCAATAGCTGGTCACTTTATGTTTAAGCAAAAACAGGTCTTTGGAAAAGTGATTGGGCATGCTTGGCTCCAGCTCGTAGGTGAACGTAGTTCTCTAAAATACATCTTAATTCTTTTCCGCAGCCCTTTAAAATGTTAAGACCCTAACAACCGGTGACAGTCTGAGCTATTTCTGCTGGGCAGGTGTCTGTGATTAAAACTTTTCAGCAATTCACATGTGTCTTACTGGCATGCATTCGTGCATGCATGTGGTTTTAAATATATTTTTGGGGAATACAGACCCTCCAAATTTAACTGAAAAATAATAACGGAAAAACTGTGACACACGGACTCTTGTTTTCTGCCAAGGCAAACCCAGTTTTTTGGTGTAAAAGCATACTAAAACAATAACTTGTGATATTTTTCTCATAGAAACATGTTAATTTCTATGCAAAACAGACAATATTACACTGATTTATCCGTACTCCAACATTTTAATATTAGTTCGAGAGGTCAATAAACTGCTTTAGGCTTCACAATAACACATAATTTCAGTCATTATATAATACATTAGTATCTTTATGTATGATGGAGGAAAAAGGCTTGTTTAAATCATCTAAAATATTCAAGGGTTGATTCTTCATTGTGATGATTGACAAAATCCAAATTGTCTTTTTGTTTATAAAGCAAATCCTAATTTTGTTTTAGCAATCAAAAGTTTCATAAACTATACCCAACAAATGTATTTTCCCTTTTCTCTATTAAAAAGGATATTCAAGAGGCTCCACGTTCCAGAAAATTAGTGGACGCTACGACACAACTGTCACTGAAAAGGATTAACAAAAGTGCTGTGTCCTCGCAACGGTAGGATTTTTGTCCTCAACTGTTCACGTGCTGTAATTGTGAACGTCCTCAAAAAAGCAGTAATCAACTTTTTGGAAGATATTGTGTGAGCTTGAGATAAAAGTCATGCTTCAATCCAGGTGCGCTGTGTAGCTTCTTAAAACGGTTTAAGGGCAAGTGGAAATACCCATGATTATACAGTCATTAGGACTAATAAATGCAGTCGCAGCATGGAAACCCTTTCTGCCTAATATGACCCGCAGTGAGGAAATAGTTTTTAAAGTAACACTGTGTGCTATTCAACTTGAAAAAAAATCGATTCTAAAACAGTTTGATGGTACACTGGGTTCAAAATAAGGATTCCCAGTCATTAAAATGCTGACCCAAGATCACGTACCAAAGGCTGGACATGTCCTATTTTGATATTTGAATTATTAATCACTCTATTTTCCATATCTGGAAATTTTGAAGCAAAGCATTAGTATAAAAAAATTGCGATACATTAAGCAAGAGATGTTTAGAGATTTTTTTTCCAAAACAAAAATTAAAATTAATATAACTATCTGAAGGAGTCTGGCCAACTGAAAGTCATTTTGGAAGGGTCTCCGTTGCCATCAATAGTAATTCATGGACAATGATAATTAACTGTAACATTCCAATTTCCTAATAAATTTGCATTGAGTTTACTTGTCAACACGAAATCGTGTGTTATTAATGTGTAACATTTAATGGAAATGTTAGATTTTTTTGTACTGATCACTTTGGTTGCAGCATTGCTTGCAAGATTAAGTTTAACTTTTTAATTTACAGTTGAGCATAAGAAATCTTTTCATGTCATTACAGTGAAGAAGACAAAACATCTGAACTTGATGCCCAGAAAGGAACTAGGAGCAAGAATATATCACGTTTCTCCGAGTCCACTTATGCCGACCAACTATCCTCTTTGAGACTGTGAGCATCTTTTTTTCATTTTTCTTCATAATAAAGTCAGATCATCAAACATAAGTCTTTCTCTCAAAGAAAACAGAACACTGAACGCAGAAAACTGAGAATTGGGCATCAAAAAGCACAGTATTTGAGATCCCAACGTTGGACAGAAATAGTATGGCTGCCTTCGCTGGTGACCTTTTCTCTTCCAATCTCATTAAAATGCAATTAACAGTTCAATTATTGTACCACAACTATTTAGTGAACATAATAAAGTACATCCAGTTAACAACTGGCTTGTGACTGATGGAATATTTTGTGCATATAAAGTGCAAACATAGTTTGGGATTTTGTATTGGTGTTTTATCCACTGTGTTCACTGCTAAAAAATAAATAAACTCATATTAACAAATGTAATACATCTTTAGGTACTAATTGCTGACAAACTCTTAACTTACATTTATCCCTTTCCAGGAATAATGCATAGTTGTGAAGGTAAACGTCACTTTGGTAAATTAAAAAATATATAGTATGTAATACAGGTCCATTCCAAAAGCATGATCCATTTAAAAAAAAAATCCATCTGTCTTCTTGGACTTATGGCCAAAGATGCATGAAAACGCCCCCATTAATCCCATGATATCATTTTCTTCTACATTTTCCTTCTGTTCAATTTTGTGGAAGTTCCTGACCCTAGCACGTGGTCTTTGGAGGTCAAAATGTCATATTTTCTGCTTGTTTCCTTTTCAGCAAGACTCAACTCCATCCAGGGGAGGTTTTCAGCGAGACGGAATCCGATAGCAATGAGAGCTATGAGGAAGAGGAGCAGCCGACGCGTCGCACACGAAACACAGATCAGCCATCAGAATACTGGCAGATACAGAAACTGGTCAAGTACCTTAGGGTAGGGGAAAGTCACACCACACATCACTCATGTCTTCTTCCGATAGATTTCAACCTCAAATGGAGATTAAAAAAAAAGAAGATGGGCAGGCACACAGACACAGTTGACAGGTAACAGATGATCTGTTCTTTTTTCCCTGTCATCTGTGCAAGAACTTTGATGCTGGAGTTCCAGTTCCTAGCCACAAGGTCGTATTAGAACCCAGCAAGATTTTGGAAAGGGATGAACATCCTTTCCTATAATCTGATCTGTCTCAGTCAAATTCAAACTGCTGATCAGGAAGTAATGAGGATGACGTATAAAATTAAAGGCGATGCTTCTTTCAGATTGAAGTGGTTGGCTGGGCTTGTGGATTCCTAGTGTGTGAGACAGGCCTGTTCAGTTGCCTGTGTGAGTCAAGGCAGAGGGGAAAGAGCTGTCTAACGGCACCAGCTGTACGCAGTGTTTGCCCACACCGCACAAGTTTAAAATGAAGCGCGCTTGAGACAAGCCTGACAGGGCATATGGTGAATATTAATGTGTCAGAGGGGAAATGAAAGGAAAAGAGACAAAAACTGCAGGTTACCCAATCCGGGTTAGAATCCCACTGAATACTTGAGTTCAGAGATTGCCCAGCCGTGATTATTAGATTTTAATATTTGCTTATCTGGAGCAGAGGACAGAGAGATTGCAGGCATTTTATTCAAGTGAGATCGAGGTCTGAGGCTTGTATTTTGAAAAAAACAACTCACCCTTTACACAGTTTGATAGTAATTATTATTCACTTTGGCAATTGCATTCCACTTATGAACTATGCGGTACACGGTCGATTGGTCGCCGGTCTTTTGGTCGCGGGTGTTTTGGTCGCCGGTCTTTTGGTCGCCCGGAAGGTAAGTGATAATTACCATTTAAATCGTTGCTCAAATTTGCTAAATACAAACTTTGAATTACTATTTAGTCATACTTAATGCCCTATTAATTATTGGGCTAAAGAAAAGCTCCAAATTTCCCGGACTTTTATTGTTTTTTGTTGGAGAACTTGTTAATAACTGACTGACGTAGCTTCTTAAAGGGACAACGCATGTACATACAAACTCTTATACACTCACACGTTGGCTCAGTGAAACTGCTCATGGCCATTGTTGGCTTTTATTGATGCGTAGACCGTGTTGTTTTACCTTGTTTTGTCGCCGGTCTTTTGGTCGCCCGTTGTTTGGGTCCGGGCGACCAAAAGACCGCGATCAAAAGACCGGCGACCAAAAGACCGGCGACCAATCAACCGCACACGCACTCTGCAATTAGAAAAAATGCATAACTGAGTGGTATTACAAATTAATTTGCAAGTATTTTTCATTCTGTAAATTTGACTAAATAGTTGATGCAAATGAGTCAGCATAATTTGCAAGTCATAAAACAATCCACATCCAAACAACATTTCTTGGAATAGTGCCAAGTACCAATTTCTGAATTTAGCAAATACAAAATCAAGTCAGCACGAAGGAAATGTCCCAAAAACGGGATGAAATAAAGTTCCAATCCAATCAAATCTTGCAACTTATTCATCAAATCAACAATGTGTATATATGTTTAAGATTCAAATATTATTTTCAAAATAGCCAGTGTTGGATTTGCGCCTGCTTCAACCATTTACACAGTGGATTGGCCAAATAACAGTAATGAGGAAAAATACATACTGCACAGGTCTATTCAATGTATACTCATATTTTAGTATATTGTAGTGACAGGTCATGCTCACTGTAAAATTAGGAAGTTGCTTCATTCAAAAGAGAGGCAACAGGAGGTGTCGATAAATGAAGAGAGGAGAGAATTCAGTCAGGCAAAAATCAATTTCAAAACCCTAAGTGGGTTTGTATATTTTATACTTTCAGTTGTATTTTGGTTTGCGAGCTTTAAGGTTGTATCCGTGTGTGTGTGTTCCTGTGTCAACAAGCAGCTATGCAGCAGGAACCAACACACCCCAGCTATCTATCTGTCTTTAAACCACACTGGGTAGTTATTTATGGGCTTTGTCCAGTACTCATTTTTATAATATCATTACCATCAGACGTTGAAACCTACCAAGAGCCAAGTTAAATATCTGTTTTATTTTAGGGAGATCATTCTGCCCTGCATTATAGACAGATGTTTGTACTGCAGGAAGTTTAATACTTTCTTGAAGCCACACACTGTTGGTCTGTTTTGTATTTTATGCGATTTTTGTTGGATCGTTTCACCACAGATTTTTTTTCTTTACAACCACACGACTGCACGCCAATCCATGTCAAATGATTACATGGTTTACGCAAAATCCAGTATTTGAAGTTTGTAATGATAATGTACAACTGTATTAGTATTTGTTCTATGGGGGAAAAATGCAATATTTGGAAGAAATCCTTAAAAAAATAAATCAAGGGTGTAAGTGCTTTTATACACCCGTCATTCATCCTGATTTGAACCACAATGCCGCGTCGATCTGATCAACATTAAGTTGGTGGAATCCAATAGATTTAAGGCATGTGAAATGAGCATTGTAGTCGGCATAATGGACCTCATAAAATACTAGTTGTATTATATTAGTATTAATTACATGAGTAAAAACGAACAAACAAAACAGGCCAGACATTTTAAACCTTTTGTTCATAAAGGCCAATACATTTACTATTTTGGCCTTTTTTTTACACTTGTTGAAACCTAGATTGTTTTTGGTTATCCTGCAATGACTTTGCGACAAGAGCTTTTAGTCAAATTCGGCTGAGTTGGCCGCTTAGTTAGGAAACATATTGTGACTCTCAAATACCGAATGGAATTATATTTTCCAGGCCGGTGACCAGACAGCCACTTTGTTGACACTCTACGCCTTGATGGACTATGACCTGACACATGAGACGTATCATAATGCCATCCAGGACTCAGGTGGCCTAAAGGTTCTCACTAACATTCTACATTTGGATGAAGTCAATCTCCAAGTGAGTCATAGACAGTCAAGTGTTTGGTGCAGTGTCTCGTCTTAATGTTTTTTTGTCCTGCAATTTTACTCCAGTTTGTCCTGTATAAATGTCAGTACTTCTTCAATTGTTTTTAGCTTGGATCTCTGCGAATCATGAAAGAGATCAGCCACAATGCCCAAACCCGCCGAGCCATTGTTGACAATGGAGGATTGCGAAGCATCGTTAATGTCCTGGACTCACGTAACAAAGACGTCAAGGCCTTAGCTGCTGAGACGATTGCTAATTTGACAAGCTTCCGCAGGGCAAGGAGAACTGTAAGAAAGTACAACGGCATCAGTAAACTGGTAAGGACAAACAAAGCTACTGGTCCTTGTACATGATTGTGATTGTTTGCCACATTTATGATTTATAGAGATTTTTCTCCGTTTAACGTAGCCTTTCGGTATCCAGTCTTCCCCAAACACTAGATTGCGTGCTAAGGCCAATCAGAAAAAGAACACCCCCTAACATTCTATGACCTGCATTTTTGTTTGTTGACAGAGCACCCTGTGATTAAAGCCTGTACACCTTTGTATATTTTCCTCAGAGCCAAAATCGGATGTTTTAAAGTGCAGGTCACACAAACGGGGAGATTAATTTCATGCGATAGTCCAAGACCACCTTTGAACTGGACAGGGAAAGCTTTGCCTGCTCTGTAGAGATTAAGAGTGAATGTTGGTCAGGAACTAAGTAGCGTTCAGATCTAACAGTATCCAGAAGATTTTTTGAGAAGTAAAACACAATACGGCTCAGCTGCGACATTCACTTGTTTCGTGTATATGTTCGCTCAAACTACATGTCTTTCTTATATTCTGTCTTTGCTCAGACAAAGCTGCTGGACTGTGCCCCTGATTTATCAAATGTTGATCCAAAGCATGAGAAAGATGTTGAGGTAGCCCGCTTTGGTGTTTTAGCACTCTGGAGCTGCAGTAAGAGTCCCAAAAACAAAGAAGCCATCCATAAGGCTGGCGCGATTCCTCTACTAGGACGTCTCCTCAAGTCCACCCAAATGAATATGCTCATCCCTGTTGTGGGAATTCTGCAGAACTGTTCTGATGAGGTGAACAATTTATCTTCAGATTTGCAAATTATTGATATGAATTCGATTTTCTTGTGGCTCTTTCATTGGTTTTTGTTTTTAAATCACAGGAAATCTGCAGAAATGCAATTCAAACTGAAGGCATAATTAAAGATTTAGTCCACAACCTCAGCAATGACAATGATGAACTACGAATACATTGTGCAAATGTCATCTTCAAGGTAACCATTTAATCTGTTTATAAACTCACACATACCGTATTTTTGGACTAACAGTCAAAATATAGACATGAAAGAGAATATATAGGTCGCACTGGAGTATAGGTCGCATTTTGGGGATTTTTTTTTAATCTTATCAGAAACCAAGAATAAAAATACATTAAAATAACTATTGTAAAATGGAGGACAACATGTTAAATAGGCATTTGGCAACATAACAAATAACTATAGCCTAAAATAATAAACTGTCGGTGGTCAGAGAGAGTGAAAAAAAGTGGCTCTTGAGTATTAGTAAAATAAAAAAGTGCAACTTATAGTCCGGAAAATACGGTATATAAAATACAAAATGTTTACTATTAATTTTCCTAATCCCTTTGTTTTGCAATGAAATATCACTAATATATTTTGAGGTTCCTTTTTTTTTTATGTTTGTTTAATTGCAGTGCGCAGAGGACAAGCAAACCCGCACCTTAGTGAATGACAACAAAGGTCTACCGTCCTTGGTTTCACTTCTGGGCAAGACAGAAAATAAAAAGCTCATGGCTGCCACCACTGGAGCCATTTGGAAATGTTGCCTGAGCTCAGAGAACCTGGATGTGTAAGCTTAAGACAAAGTGTCTTCTTATTTTCTCCCACTAGTACACACTTCCATATACACATGCGTTATTGTCATCATCTCATGGCATTTAGCTTTCATAATAGTGGCCTAGATGTGTCACTATTTCCACAAGCATGGTGATTTCTTTACTATTTTACCCGAAAGATGTAATTTGCTGAATAGTGTTGTTCTCTGGTCGTAAGCACCATGAACCGAACATAATTTGGCCTTGTGTGAGAATGATACAAACTTTAACTATCTCAGTTTTGCTACAAAAGTAGGCACATTCAAATTATAATCAGTGCAATTAATTATTATAATGGCCGGGACCTGACGCACACTCTTTTGTTCCATTGCTTGTTCCTTGGTCAGCATGACATCATTACTACTTTGCCAATACTTGTACCCTTCTGTGAAGGCTCACACAGAAATATATGAATAGATATATATATAGATATAATAGTCAAACTTTGATAAGAATGAATAATTTTGTATACTAAAAGGCCATTAATCTTTGAAGTGACATTATCTGAATATATTTTTCCGGCTTCCCAAGAGAATAGTTCAATGGGAGAGAAGAATTTATAGAAAAAAAATGAGTTGCTCCTAAATACATCTTTCTGCACTTCATATATCATACGTGACAGAATGATATCCTACATTTAAAGTCTAATTTAAGTCTTCCCTCAGTGTAGTTGAGTGCATCCTACCAAGTGCACAAAGCTTGCTTTACATAGGGAAAAAAGTCACAACATGCTTCAAGCTATTTTGAAAAGTTCTCAAAAGTTTAAAATGAAGATGGGAATAATTTTAATTGCTTGTTGCTAAGCAATGTTTTAGGAAAGGGCTTGCCAAGTCTGAATCCCCTGACCACAGTTTAGAACACTGTGCCAAGATTTGTCTTGTGCCATCTGGTCTTTCTTTTAAAAATAGGATGTAGCTACTATTGATAGGAGCAACAGGAAAAAAATCAATTTCTTCCCCATTTCACTTTCTACAGCTCATTTAGTAACATGCATAAGTACAAACACCAAACTGCCTGTTTGCCCTCACACTAAATCACACTGTCACAAAGTTATCTTAATGATGGTGCCACAGGACCAAATATGAATTGACCCCTCATTTTGTAGCTTTTGCGGAGAGTTGGGTGTGAATAAAGGGTCATGAGGTCACCCCTTCACTTGGAAGTCAGCATGGTGCAAAGCAAATATTTTTAGGTTTCTTTTTTTCCCCTTTTTTCCTTTTTTTTAACTGCCTGGGTCATTTAAATTACTTAAAATGTTGAGGTCAGACAAGAGTTTCATGAACTCAGGTGACCAAGCCATTACTGTCAGAGGGAAAGGCTGTTTATGGGAACCAGGCTAGAATTAAGTCATTTTTTTAGTTTGTTTTGCAACTGCAAACATAAAAGGAATATATATATATATATATATATATATATATTTTATATATATATATATATATATATATATATATATATATATGCATATATGTATGTGTATATATATATATATGTATATATGTGTGTATATATGTGTATATGTATATATATGTATAGACATGTATATATGTGTATATATGTGTATATGTATATATGTATATACATGTATATATATGTATGTATATATATATATATATATATATATATATATATATATATATATATATATATACATATATGTATGTGTATATATATGTATATATGTGTGTATATGTATATATGTATATACATGTATATGTGTATATATGTATGTATATATATGTATGTATATATATATATATATATATATATATATATATATATATATATATATATATATATATATATATATATATATATATATATATATATATATATATATATATATATATATATATATATATATATATACTTTTTTTAATTTATTTTTTTACTTTATTTTGGTGCTCATCTTTTTTTAAGTGCATGCTCAAGGGAAACAGTCCTTGGTCGTCACTTTTTTTTTTAACATTGCTGATGTTCCCCATGGTCTGGATAATGTACTAGTCTAGGGGAATCACACTTAAGACAAGAGGAAGCATGTGTTAGCTATTTTGTCTGATTAATGTTTCATCAAAGTGTTTATTTTAAGACAATATTGTCTACCATAAGCTTATGATTTTTAACGAACCTGCCAAAGCACGGCCAATGTGGGCCAAGATTTTATGTAGTTTGGGGAAAGGTTTCTTCTGCCAGTGATGTGTGGAAACAAAGGAACCTCATTTGATGCAGATTTATGAATGCGTCAATATGTGACCCAGTCAGGCTGTACACAGAGGTGTTAAAGACACGTGTGAATCTGTTAACAAAAAATGAGTGAAGGACCGTACTAATGGAAAATTAGGACTGCCAGGTTTCGAAGTAGAGTCATATATGATCTCTTAATTGGTAATCAGAGGACTTTGATTGCAACAAATTTTAACCCTAAATATTTCCCAGTTGTCACCATATTACATAATTTTGTCACTTGGGATTGTTTTGACAAAAATAAACACACTACGCACATGGCTACTTTATGTCCATTGTTATGCACGTGATTACATGATATACTGCAGTCCGTTGTTCACACTTGGCTTGTCTCAAAGCCGAATTTCGCCCAAGTTAGCTTTGGCAGCTTGTCTGTTCATTAGGCATGTTTTTTCTTGCAAAAATAGGTTATGCGTCTATGGACCTTGACCAAACCGAAATGACCTTGGCCCTGTACAATAGCTTAAGCACCGCCATGCCAGCAACCGTAACTGTGAATAAAGATAGTGAAACTTAACTGTACTTTAAGGGGTTTGTTGAGGTTTTCTTTGACCACATTATATCTCTCTTAAATGTGTGCTGTAGTTTACTTCTCACTCCCACTGGAAACAAAGCACAACGTATTAAAATTGTGAAGGAAAGTTTCCACACTTTGAAATTAAAAGAACATTGGGAGGACGCCTGGCGAGAATGTGGTCATGATCAATTATTGGCAAATTATTATCTCATTTTCACTTCTGGTAGTGTTCTGAATCATACTGTGGTCATAAAAGAATGATGTAACTTTTGAACACTCTTTGACCCCTTTTAACGTGATTAATAAGTCGTAAATGTTCTGCCCAAATTCCAAAGACTCATACAAATTCAACTGGGATAGTGATAACTGGGATTAATAATCTGAACGAGAACCAAAAAAAATGAAGGTAGTATACAAGTTACGTGATCGAACCCCCCAAATAAATTGTTCTTTTCTTTAACCTTAAAAGGTTTCAAGATCACAAAGTCCTGGAGACCCTGATTACCCTGCTGACCAATCAGCCTGAAGAGGTGCTGGTTAATGTAGTGGGAGCTGTGGCAGAATTCTCTCAAAGACCCGCAAACAAGATCACCATCCGCAAGTGTGGAGGCCTGAAACCGCTGGTGCAACTTCTTGTCGGAAGAAACGAGGCATGTAACCTTTTCTGAAATTTATTTTACCTTTTAAAGTCTATGAACTGATCACAACTTCCCCACCAGGAACTCTTGGTCAACGTAACTCGGGTCGTGGAGGCTTGTGCAACCGATATGGACAATATGGCGTAAGTAACCGAGTTTATTTTCGTATACCGAATATCCTAATCATCTTATTTGATGTGGCCCCATTGTTCACGTGAGGTGGTGTTACCCAATGAATCTTTTTAGCAGCTTACTCATGTCACCACTGAAATAACTACACTTTTGGTCATTCAGTTCCGATGACAAAAGAAAGACAAGAAAATGCTGGAAGGAAACAGTGTGTCATTATCTCGTCACATGTTGATGTTTGAAGAAAGCTATGGAGCTTTAATTTGTATTTTGCAGATATATTTCTCTTTGATCCTCAGTTTAATAATAGTTTTGTTTAGGCTCTGCTTATTTTACCTGCTGCTGTAAATACAGCTTGGTTTAATTCCTGGTGTTTTACTGTAGCTTTGTGGCCACTGTCAGGACAAATACATGTAAAGCCTTTCCATTTCCAAGACAACATGGCCAGGAATGCACAGCGACCCACAGTCAAATGGAGTATTTACTCGCTTTTCATTTAAACAGGAGCACACTGTGGCCCTTGCATGGGTGCCTCATTGCTTTTACAAGCTCGGGGGGGACCGCAGGACACTTCTGAATTAGGACACAAATAAAACTCCCAACTCTTGAGTTCACATCGTTAAAATCTGGCATAATTGTACTATTATCCATTAGTATATGCGTAAGATACTGTAGTTATTTTGAAGCTCAAGCCAAGGCACTAAAAAAGTGGATTGGCTAAAAAAGGAAAGGTTCATGGTTCTCCATGTTGTTTTCTCACAGTGCACATATTTAGGATTTAATGATCATATTTGATCTAATTTACTGTTAGAAATTTAAACAAAATGCTAGCTGTGATTTATATTTTAATAAATGAATAGACAGTATTTTGCAGACCAATTAACATCAATTCAATTTGTTAGTTTCCAATGATAGAGCCAGAATATAGCAAAAACGGTACTCGGACGTTTCGTCGAAAGACGTTTGGTCCCCGGACGTTTGGTAGAACGGACGTTTGGTCGCCGGGTTGTTACTGTTGAAACCAGCTCTCAAAATTATAATCATAAGAGAGAGAGAGAAATAATTTAATATCTAAATATCTAATATCAAAATATCAACAGTAAACTCTGTCATAATTTGACAGCGAGCGAACCCGGCGACCAAACATCTGTTCTACCAAACGTCCGTTCTACCAAACGTCCGGTCGACCAAACGTCTTTTGACGAAACGTCCGGTCGACCAAACGTCCAGGGACCAAACGTCTTTCGACGAAACGTCCGGTCACGAGCAAAAACTACCCCAAGCTACCTCTGTTTTTAGAGTTTGTGAACAGGATTCAGGAATTCGTGTTCCTGTCATGTTGACACTTTCACGCAAATCTATAGTTCAACAGCAGAGATATATCACTTTATTAAACCTTGGTTTAAAAACACAAAAATAAACATTCAAGTGATTTGAATTACTTCTGTTGCACTTTCCCCTTGAATACTGTGTTGCTACAAGAGAGAACACACACTGTTTGATACCTCCAGGGTCTGCGGTGGCCTCCTCTAATCCATCAATGTCAATTGCAACTTCTAGGCTAATCTCTTTCATACCTGCTTCACAAGCAGACAGTTGTTTTGGCGAATGATATGAAGCTTCCTATTTTGTTTTTTGGTACAGATTAAGGAGGCCCTGCAGACTGGTATTTAAAGTTATGATCATATGACACTAATTTATTTGCAAACAGAAGGCAGATGGTGCCAGGAATGCCTCTGATGAGAGGTGATTACAGAGTGTTCAAGTCATTTTGATAACATGATAGCACGGGATGCATCTGTTATTTACACCATACAACGGGTCCACTGTGATGTAAATTCAATGCAGTAGGAACTTTGACTATGAAACAGAAAACACAACTATTGCCAAAGTAAACTACACACAAGCGCCATGAAATATAATTCAATCTGTACTATCCGGTTTGGTTTGATATGGAAAGGGATTGTCTTTTTTTGTCTGGTTAAAATGCATCGTAAGAAATATTTTCTGTGTCTATATCTAAATCTGTGTATGAAGTTCTTCACACAGATGTCAGTTGACCTCTAACCTGAGCTTTTCCGTAGAGTGGGATTTGGTAGAAGCGCAGATGAGTGAGTTTTACCCCTAGGGAGGAAGTCAGTAGGACTGGAAATGTGTTGTGGTGACTTAACGATGCTGAAATTGATCAATTTTTATGGAGTCTGCAGCTAGACAGGTGAAGAAAGAAGTAAATGAAGTGTACGTTTACACATTCATATTATTAACATTACATTAGCTTCTTTTTGGGTGTCTGCCCAATGAAATTAAAAATATTTTATTGATGTACATTTTACTAAATTATGGCTTTTAGTGTATTTTATTTGTCTATAACCAAGAACAAGACTTTGGGACAGTGCCACCTTAACTAAAGCATCTCCTGACTGTGACTAAGACATGATTCATCATTTTCTTTGTTTATTTTCTTGTTCTATTTTCTCTTCTGTACTTCTTACACTTGTGTTTTCCTTCCTAAGGATCATTCAAGAGCTTGATGCAATCCGTTGGGTATGGAGTTTGTTGAAAAACCCAAGTCCACAGGTTCAGTCCAGTGCTGCATGGGCCCTTTGTCCATGTATTGAGAATGCAAAGGTACAGTGACTATAATATCTTCTTAATGCAAATGTATGTTATAACACTTTCTGTTAGGATTGGTTGCTTTCTTCGTCGTATTATTGAAGTACTACATCGCATGTTTCCATGAAAAAATGGATAGAAAATATGGAATTTTATGGTGATTTTACATCATTCCCCCATAAACACATGTAGGTCAAAATGAGTACTTAAATCCATGAATTTATTGTGGTTTTCTGTAATACTGGCCAATTTCCAGTGTTTATTTGTCCCTATTTTTCCATCCTGTCACCTTGGTAGTCGCATCAGGTTGGTTACCAACTCACTTTTTAAAATTCAAATAATCTGTTCTTGCATAATAAAATATTATGTGAGAATTAAAGTACACTCACATATTGAAGCAGCAGCTCCTTTTTTATCACAATGCATGTTACACTGCTGCTGGGAGATTAGTAAGGCCACGGCGGTATCAGACAGGGCTTACATGAACTACAGCCTAATAAGAAGCAGAACAGTTTCTTTGGCACGCTAAAGTTTTTAGAGTGGGGAAATATGGCGAGAGTAAAAGACCCAAGTTGTTGCTTCTTATTGTCGTGCGTCCTGTTAATCAGATGCCTCTACAGCATTGCACTTTGAATTTGTTTTGAACTTTAAATGCTCCACATCATATAACCTGCATATAAAATACTATTTTATAATGTCTAGCTGCATATTTGCTTAATGTTTTTAATGAAACTTTACCAACAATACTTCTTACATACTTACGTACTTTGCGTGCAACCCACAGAAGTATGTAATCTCTTTTTAATGAATGTATGTTGTGAATGCTACCTTTTGAAGCTCTCAACAGACATTAATTCGATTATGAGCCAATGAATAATTAAATTGCATTTCATAATTAAGTGTATGGTAAGTCCATTAGCCACATGATGCCTATAGCGCAATGTTAGCTGTTTTTGGAAGAAACCAGTGCACACAACAGATCGTCTTATCTACTCCACTTGGTGTTTGGTTAAAAACCTCATTATACAGCATCTAGGGCTCCCATGAAAGAGCTTCAAGGGCAGTCCCATTGCAGCTGGTGGTTTGAGAGTGCTTCCGCTGTCGCCGGGACTCCCAGCCAGCCATCATCAGTATTCCTGACGGAGTGCTTCCTGTGTGTATTTAGAACCGTTAGCTACTGGCCTTGGACTCCATTACCCGCTCCCCACTTTTCTACCCCTGACTGCACACATTGCTCATCCCCTGGCAAAGCATTAGAGGGCCCATAGACGGCATTCTGGACAGAATTCAACTAAAACTGATGTTGGGCTCGAAAACAGCAGCACCACGCGCAATGATCTTAATGTAACTAGACACGACAGTGATTTAGATTAGATTACATTAACCTTTATTCATCCCATATTCTGGAAATTCACTTTGTTGCAGTAGCAAGATAGTATACAGACACAGGAAAAGACATTGTAGACCTAGATAAAACTGGAACCACACACAGAAAGCCTGCATGGCTTATTTTCTTTTTAAAAAATGACCATGTATAGTAAGGCTTTTTTCTTTAAAAATGACTAAGTATAGTAAGGCTTTTTTCTTAAAAATGACTAAGTATAGTAAGGCTTTTTTTTCTCAAAAATGACTAAGTATAGTAAAGCTTTTTTGCTTTAAAAAATCACCATGTATAGTAAGGCTTTTTTTTAAATGACTAAGTATAGTAAGGCTTTTTTTCCTGAAAATGAGTAAGTATAGTAAGCCTTTTTTTCCTTAAAAAATAACCATGTATAGTAAGGCCTTTTTCTTTAAAAAATGATCATGTAAAGCAAGGCTTTAACAATAGCACTTAGTATGATCATGTAAGTTGAAATAGATATATGCAATTTCTCCACCATATTGACACATCTTAATTCCGAATTGACATAAATAAATGTTTGCGGAATATTCAATGTTAGGCTTATCTGGCACCAGTGGATAATAAAAGCAATTAATTGAACGGGTTGGCTGGCAAAGACTTTTAGAACTCTGGTCTCCCCTTCGGAATGAGATTTTGAGCCCCTCTCAACATGTTAAGAATGAATGAGTAAACGTCTCCAGGAACACTCTGAGACACTGTTCTACGACAATCTAGCGAGTTGTAATTTTAAAAGCTTGCCCTGATCTGCCAAGCTCTACACAAGTCTATGCCCCTGCCAACTCTTCCGCTGTGGTTCTTTTTAGTACTCCCTACCAGACTCTTGTTTGGGCAAAGTATTGCTCCATAAGTGGGTAAGAGCCTTTGCGGTACCTGCCAAGGCCATGAATTTGAATAGTGACGCTTCTCTCACAATTCAACAGTTCTCTGGGGGAATGATCTATAAATGTCACCTCTAAGCTTTAAATTCCATGTGGCAACTTGTGGAGAGTGCTAAACAATTTGCAGAATATTTCGGACTAAAACAGTTCTATCTAAAGAATGCAAACAAATGGTGTGGTGGTGAGTGATGTATTTATTTAGAGGGGAAAAATGGCAACAAAACATTGGAGACTTTTTTTAAAAAAATGGAACATCTAATAACTCTAAAGGTCGCCATCAAATATAATCACTGTTTGTCTTTAGGAGGCAGGCGAAATGGTGAGCTCCCTGATGGGTGCCATGGAACTGGTCATCGATTTGCTAAAGTCAACCAACGATGATGTCCTGGCAAGCATGTGTGCTGTTATAGCCAAAATCGCCAGAGATAAGTACAATTTGGCAGTTCTCTCTGATTACGATGTGGTCTCGCTGCTGGCCAAGCTGACTGACAAAGTAAGTGCAGGCTAGTTTGTGTTCTTTTCTTAACTTGTGTAATTACTCTCAAATAAATCACGGCTCTCAGGACCATTGACGGTTGCTCTTTTGTGTCCTGTATCGCATCAGCACAGCTAACAAGACATGCATTAGTAAATGTTACAGAATGTGTTGCTTGGCAGTGACTGGCTTTGTGTTCCCTTGACTGATGTTGAAGTGCTAATGGTTCCCCACACAGCCCAGTGACCTACTTCGCTGCAACCTGGCTCAAGCCATCGCCCAATGCTGCACATGGCGCAACAACAGGGCGGCCTTTGGAGAGGCGGGAGTCGTGCCACAACTGGTGCATTACTTAAAATCACAAGATACGCAAGTCCGTTACAGTACGGTGATGGCCCTGCACCAGCTGTCCAAGGAATCAAACAATTGCATCCTCATGCATGGTGAAGGAGTGGTGAAGGTCAGTCACAAGATGTTTGGGGCATGGTTTTCTGTCGGGAATTTTTTTGCCAGTCCAATTGACAGGATTTCATGACAAAGTACGAACGAGTCTTTGCACCACACTTGTTTTCAGTCATGTGGGAAAAGTCATACACTAACACCGTGACTATTTCTCTATCCTTGGGCTGACGAACCAGAAACAAAAGTGTTTTTTATTCAGCAGAGGAAACACAGCGAAACTTTCTAACTATCATGGGAATTCAGTAATGCAAACATCCCAGTGTGTGCAAAGTGTCATTTCTCTGGTAGAGCCTACATGCCATTACAGCACAAGTCAAAGGCTTGTAGTTGGTGGCAACGGTTGTTAAGGCCGGTTCCTGGACATCAGGATAGAATGCCACAGCTTTGGCTTTGAAAGACAACACTATTTTCTTTTGAAATATTTGGTTCATCTCATATGGTTCCAGAAGTTGAAACATAACATAGTCAACATAAAGATAATTGTACAATCTCATGACTTGAATATTAAAATTACATGTCAGCATTTTAAAGCTTATGTTTCCAGCCTAACACTAATCCAAACTTCTTTTTTTAACCATTAAATATATCAAGTTACGTTACACATGTTTTTTTTATTTTGTTATAATGTTAGTTGGGGCATTGGATTTCAATTCAATAAAACAGCAAAAAAATATTCAATGACATGCAGGTTGTTTTCAAGACTTCCCATACACACAGTATGTGGCATACAAAGGTTTTTCATTTAGAACATTTAACATTTTTTTTACTATTTACATCCTTGCCAAGGTTAAACATTTTCCCTACATTCATAAAATTGCTGTACTTTATGCTGTTAGTGTCTTTAGTGGTTACGCACTTAACTATAATTGGTTTACCTACTTCTTTGAACATTTCGTGTGCCGAAAACAATTCTGTCCAATTTGCAAATTTATTTGTGATTTTATTACGCACAATATGAATTGGGCACAGCTTTTTCTTCATTCTGTCCGTACATTTTGTAGAAAAGTCTCTCGGCAAGTGTGCGCAATGCAATCCTTTGCAGTTGCAGAATTTGACCTTATTAATGTACCGGTGAATGATTGCTACAATGCCCCATAATGTATCTTTTTGGACATTTTAAAGAGCTTAAATGCACAAAGTCTTGCATTTGTTTTGTAATCTCCGACACGGAAAGCCACCACAGGCGGCCTGATTGTTCAGTTTGGCTTCAGTCTCAGCCAGCATGAAACGTAGCCGGCTGACCCCGAGGAGACGTTAGCGTTTGAGAGCATGTCAATCACCACCAGACATGGGGCACTGTAATGATCTGCATGGATGACAAAGAGACACCCCATAGAACATTTTTCTTAAAAAACAACATCATAAGTAGTTTATTGACTATTGATATCAGGGTTAGTATCTAATTTATGGTCTTGTGTAAATTTATAGACCACCTCTCGTGTTATTGTAGCAGTATTTCAGTGAGACTTTCTGTGCCGAGGAGAAACTCTCCAAACATGTTCACCCACGTGTAGTGTACGGTTTCAAATGAGCCCAGATTTCTTTTACTGCAAAGCTACTTTAGAACGTAATGTTCATGCTGTAGCGCACTTAATGATGTGTGTAGCAGCACCCCGAGGCTCGCAAAGGAAATTAGGCATCCAAAAGAAAGCATTTTGTTCTGGAAAATCGATTTAGCCGCCTTTGTCTTAGTTGTTTTATTCGTTTCTAAATGCTCAAATATTGTGCTTTCATTTGTGGTAATGTCGTGGATGCATGTTTTCTTTCGCAAAGCTTTCAACGCGGATGCTAATGCTTCCTGTGAAAATATTTTCCATGGAGTCTGCTGGTCTTGGTACATCAATCAAGAAGCAGGATCCTCTCAAAGGAAATTCATTGAGAATTTTCAACCAGAGGACTGCATTGTCCGTTACCGTTTGATTTGACATCTACTCTTGATTTTTCACAGGATAGCAGGGAAGAACTTCTTTTTGTGTGATGCCCAGTATAGTGCTTTATATTACTTCGAAAAAAAAAAGGCTAGGTTGTTTGCTCAAATAATAAATTTTCATGTATGCTTTTAGACAGGTTTGTTGCCCTTTCCTGGGAAAATTATGAAATGGGCCATATTTTGGTAGCCATTATCAGTGGTATAAAAGTCCCCAAGTATGATGAAATAGCCAAACAGTTCTAAGATTTAGAGCTCTGGTCTTCCTGTGTGGAGTTCACATGGTCTCACCTTACCTGCGTGGGTTTTCTCCAGGTCAGTTCAATTTCAGTTCAACAGTCAAATAATACAGTTAAAACTGTTTTTCTTTGGAAATGTATGTACAAATGATGTCATTTTTTAGCAAATTGAAAAATAGTATGTAATCATATACATCATATTTTTTTATTTACATTTAAAGAGCGGATATTGCTAGTGTTGTATTTCTGCGTGGTGCATGCTTAAGTGCAAGACTTGTTTTGGGAGTTAGGGTGGCTACTTCCTGGAAACACTAATAATATTTACGTTGTTCTGCATTATTACACATCAAAACATTTAAATTATTTTTGGAGGAGGGTCAAGTCAAAAACAAGATTATTTCTGGTGTTATGCACATGAAAATGATGTTGACTCTCTCTTTAACTTGCTTATTTAAAAGCACCACCTTGCTTCATTGTCTTTGCAAACAGACACTCTCTGGCTTACTCGAGGATGCAGAGAATGTTGTTTACCTTGAGTTCCATTACCATCTAGTCTCCGGTAGACTTGTTGTTGGTACTCGGACGTTTGGTCGCCGGATTTTTGGTCACCGGACGTTTGGTCGCCCGGAAGGTTATTGATAATTACCATTTAAAATTGTTGCTCAAATTCCCTAAATACAAACTGTGAACTATTATTTAGTCATACTTAATTCCCTATTAATTATTAGGCTTAAGAAAAGCTCCAAATTTCCCGGACTTTTATTGTGTTTTGTTGGAGAACTTGTTAAGACCCTGACTGACATCCCTTCCTAAGGGGACAACTCATGTACATACAAATTCTTATACACTCACACGTCCACTCAGTGAAACTGCTCAGGGCCATTGTTGGCTTTGATTGATGCGTAGACTGTGTTGTTTTACCTTGTTTGGTCGCCGGACTTTTGGTCACCGGACGTTTGGGTCCGGACGACCAAACGTCCGGTCACGCTTGTTGTTCTAGCCTGTTGGTCACTACACATTCTGAATCATTGCAACGCTGGTAGCTGATGGTGCCATAATGCAGGTGAAAGTCTGAACTACCTGCAGATGGTCAAAACAGAGCACACTTAACACTGTGACACCTACCTAGTACATGTGCAATAGGATATGCGCAATGCAATATGTGTACAGCCCTCCCAGACTGCCTTAGAGGAGAGGAAGAAGAGGGTTATATGAAGCGTGTACACTTCCTTTCCCTTTCGTCTTGGAGGTCACTGGAGTTCTGTAAAGTGCAAAAACCTCAGAAGAACACGATTCCCAATTTCAAACGTTGCGGAAAGTGTTCGCCACAGTCGGGGAATATCCAACAAGTAGTGTTTTATATTCGACAAGATCCCAGCTGGGAGGGTAAGCGCAAGCTTGAGGGGGAGAAAAGGGGCCAGCAAAGAGAGACACGCTTATCTTAGCCGAGCCGCGTGCTTCGGGTGAACTTATTTGGCGACTTCTGAATAACATGCAGTGAAGGTGGCAACATCCCAGACTCAGGCACTTCTCAGGCATCCTCTCTTCTCACAAAAGAGACTTGTTAACACGCTGCATGTTTTCTCCAACCCGTGGATGCAAGTTTGCACAACGAGGTGTTTTGGATGCTATTTTAAAATCATATAAAACCAAAGGGCAAATGTTTCTCATATTCCAAAACACTAATGTATTGACATGAGCTGACATACCTGTTTTGCTGTGGAACTTCTGTGAGTTGAAGTTATGTGTAAAATTCTTGCAAAAGGAGTCATATGATTGTTTTCTTTCTTGCCATAAGGATTTTAGGAAGAAGCACACAGTGAATATATTTAGCCTCATCCATTGCGCCAGAGTATTCATGCTTACATTTACTTTTATTTTAACTCAATCCCACAAACGTAATGTAGTAATTTCACTCCAGATAAAACAGAGGGGGGAGCTCATCCCCTCAAATCACACAGCACTCAACGGTGGTTTCTATTTCTAAATATAGTAAGATTGTTTCTTTTCACTTGCTCTTACATGACAAAAAAAACTAAACAAAACTGAGCAGTAAGCAAATCTCTAAGCTGGACATTTTTGTGTGTGACAGAAGCTGTGGAAAATGCAGGAATTTGTCGCAGTGCTATCTATAAATTATTCCATTATACAAGCCACTAATAGCCAGATAGATATAGTAATCTAACCCTTGGAGAGGCGACAAGAAAGCCAAGTGATGTGGTTTATTCTCAGGTTTTAATGTCAAGCCTTCTTTACGTGACTTTCATAAACACGCAAAACACGCACAGTTCATTCGGTGCATTCATTGGTCTGCTGCAGACAAGTGCGTTTCACTAAAAGTGTCTCTTTCAGACGAGTAGATTCCAATGTATGTCTGTGTTCCCCGTGCAAGCCAAACCTCTCTCTTGTGTACTCCTTGCAGCCTCTGATACACTTCATGGGCTCTGATGATGAGAAGGTTCGCAATGCTGCCGCTGACTGCGTGCGCAACATTCGTCTGCTCTTCCCAGGCCAGTCCAGGGCCAAAAAATCAACAACATGCATGTAATTGAACCATCTGGCTATGCATAAAATGTTATGATTATATCTAAAACTGGGTTTGTATTTATTTGTGATTGTGCTTCATCTTTTTTTTCGGATGCATTACCTCATGAGGATGAGGTAATGCGTGAAGCAATGACATCATCAAGCTAATTGTTACACATGTTTTTGCTATCATTTACCATGTCCACTTAAAAATTTCACAAACTGGATGCGTGCATTTTGGTGTATATTTTTATTTCATAATTTAAAGCACGAGATGGCCCGGTGAGTAAGTGGATGGCATTGGTCTCACAGTTCTGGGGTTGTGGGTTCGATCCCAGGTGGGTCCTAACATACCAGTGGTGCAATGTCAGGGTCTGCAGGGGTTTCTGTGCTGTCTTAAAAATATCTGAATCATAGACTGATGTTAATTATATTTTGTCCATGAATACTTGTGAAATAATTCCAAATTGTCTGTCAGCTTCCTTTCATTGCTTTTCACCAAGTTGCGCTGCTTCCAAGTGTGTGTTTTCATATTTATGCATTTAACCAATAACATTTCAGCCATTATTTGTTGCCAGGATCAGAAATCTACTTGCAGGTCTTCACAATCAGTTCTGCAGGACCTGAAAAAAGCGTCGAAATAACTGTAGCTTTAACCAATCAGATTTCGAGTTGGCGACACTAACGCTTTCATCACAGCGTAGGTACGTCATCGCTTTCACAAACTATGATTGGCTAGATAGTGGACGTGCCAGTGATACCAAGCTAACTGTAGCAAACTGCACTAGCAAATATACGTATCCTAAATAATATTTGAATTGTATGATGTTATTATTTATGTTTTTTTTTATTTGTGTCGCAGCTGTAGCTGCAGTAAAGTTATTATTGCCATATAATATTTATTGAGGCTTGGATTAATTCAGACGCAGAAATACTGAAGGCGTACATGTGAAATGCATCATGGGTGTGGACGAGGTCAGAGTTCAATTGGCCCGCCATTTTAAAAATGGCGGATGAGGCAGGAGACAGTACGGCTGTGGACTGCACAGCAGCTCAGAAGTCACGATTTTGACGATTTACCGAAGAAAGACCGGACAAACTTCTCACAGGACTATGCAGTGCTTTGGGTACGTTGTCATTTGGGGATTTCCAAGCCCAAGATCTCATTTTAAAAGTGCTTTTCGCCGGGACTGTGCTACGTTAGCGTGATGTAGCCCCATGTGTTTGGAGACAGAAAATGTTTGCAAACAAATTGGCTACATCGTGTTTAAGAACAAATCATGCTATTGTGTGTTTCAGTTCCTCAACGAACACAGAGTGCTGAATCACCAGCTACTCCTTTTTGGTCGTCTTGATGTTTTCAAGACGACCAAAAACGAGTAGCGTGTCGACACCATGACGAGCTGTTAGCAAAGGTGAGTCGTTTTTCAAATACTAGTTTCTATTTCCTCTCCGCGTAATAATTAAATGTCAGCGTTCAAGGCCATGCTCAATTACCTTGTTTATCATTATGATGCATTCAATTTTTGAATGAAAACACGAACTGATCTGGTGTTGACTTTTATTAGCAATAACCTGTGTGGATAACTCCCCCCACAAGTGCTATTAGTGGCAGTGTAAGAAATAAATAGTACATCTATAGAATATATACCAGTGTTCTTAACCTTGTTGGAGCTGCCGAACCGTACTTTAGTGTGAAATAAAAAATAGAAAAAAAATCAAATTTCTTGCAGCACTGATTGGCCAAGCAATGTCACGTGATTATATGCAGCAAGTAATGGTTAAGTGGGAGATATCATGATGAATCTCTGGCAGAGGCTCCACCGATGTATGTCTCAGGTTATTTATTCTATTTCATGTCTTGTTTACTAAACCTACTCGTTTTGTATCTTGCCTCGCTTCAGGGTCCACCCAAAGAAAAGGTGAATGATGCAGTCTTGGACTCAAAACATCCCAACTGGCCGCCAACTCTGGCTTGAGGGCCCCTGTCCATTGTCTTCCATATGTCCCACCACATCCGAATCAAATAATCAGTAAGCAGTCCAGGAGCTTGATCATGATCATTTGATTTTGGTGTGTTGGAAGACATGGCAAATAGACTAGATAGGCACCCTCGATGGATGGAGATCCCTAATTATAATGACTCTTATTTTTGAGTCTCTCTGCTGTGGCCAAAAAGTAAGTCATCAGAGGAATGTTTAATATTTCCATTTGCTTCCCCTCTTGCTGACTGAAGGAGAGATGGCAAAGTATCCTTTTAATATTAATTTAAAATACCTAACTTATTTTTACTGACCTTGACTAGATTGTTTTTTTTTAGTTGCTTGACTTGGTGTATTCGACATTTTACTTTTTGTTTTTCAGAATTCCAAGATGCTGTAGAGATTTCTCGTCGGACCATCGCACTGCTCTTTTTAAAAATGCTGGAGGGCCCACTACAACCTATCTTTGGACCCCCAATTGTGAGTATGGGACCCCTTTAATTTTTTTTTAGGTCAAATTTTGACTTGTTGTAAGGGACCCTTTTAATTTGTTTTATTTGTCTTTCAGAATTCCAAGACGCTGGAGAGATTTTTCGTCCATTTACCGTTGGACGAACGCACTGATTTTTTTAAAATGCTGGAGGGCCCACCCGATCAGTGAAAGCCCCAATTGTGAGTATGGGTCTTTTTTAATTTTTTTTAGGTCAAATTTTGACTTGTTGTAAGGGACCCTTTTAATTTGTTTTTATCTTTCAGAATTCCAAGACGCTGGAGAGATTTTTCGTCCATTTACCGTTGGACGAACGCACTGCTCTTTTTAAAAATGCTGGAGGGCCTACCCGAACCCATCAGTGAAAGCCCTGTTTTTTGTGGAAAAATAAAAGTTTTTAAATTGTATACATGTTTTATCCTTCATTTACCTAGCAAAAGAATGCAAGAAACATTAGAAGTTGGCATCACATTTGTGTTGTTTGGTGTGCTGTCTTTTCTCCACCTGCAGACAAAAGCAGAAGTACAGTTACACATTTTTACACTCTTAGAAATATTTTTTAAACCTAAAACGACTAATAGAAATACTTAGAATTAAACTGGGAACAAAACAATTATGCTTGGGAGAAAACACTTAGAATTAAATGAAATTGGGAAAAAACAGACATGAAATTATACTTAAGGAAAATTAACTTGTACTCTTGCATTAAATGTCTAATGCCATGCTGTGGACTTTATGCGGGGAGTAACAACAGTGAAAGCTCACCATGGTGATAAATATCAAATGTTACATGCTTTTATTTGGATATTCTGTAGAGTTTAGTGACACCACATCTTCAAGCAGGCAAATAAGATCATTTAGAGTCTGGACATTGGCCTGGAAAATAAGCAAAAGTTACCATATAAAGAGACAGGAGATTCAATAGATAGGCTTGTTTATTTTAAACTAGTTTTACCTTGATCTGGCCCTGTAACCTCAAGGGTGAGTGTTCTGGGCATGCAGGAAGAGCTGCATTGCTGATCTTAAAGAGGGAAAACTTGCAAAAAAAGAAGCAAAAGTTATATATAAAAACTGGAGATAAGCTTTGGTGTTTTTTTTTTTTAAACTAGTTTTACCTTGATCTGGGCCAGACTTCTCTCCTGTAAACTCAAGGGTGAGTGTACTGGGCACGCAGGAAAAGATGCACCTGGATGTAAAACAGATAACTTGATTTAACCAAACTATCTGGGAGTTACCAAACGATTATTACAGGCAAGAGAAATCTTACAATAAATTTAATAAACAGTCAAGATAAGTTAATGAGTGCTCCATGCTATTTTCCCTTTTCCAGACAAGGCGACTGAAAATACAGAGTGACGTTAACAACGAGGAGAAAGTGGTATTAATGATTTTTTGGGGTGAAAACAGAACAATTAGAATTACAAATGGGTGTTTAGCAATCGCAGTGAAAACTATCAATACAGAACCCACCAGGAGCTAAGTCGCATCTCTTGATGTCATTTTGAAGTGAGCCTTTACCCAACAAAATATCCATTGATGGCTTTGTTTGATTCAATTCAAAAGACACACGACTACACGACTCAATAATGGAGAGAAAACGGGCACCATTCAATTTTAAATCAAATTAGGAGTGTCGTCGTGACGCTAATGCTAATAGCTAGCTAGTCACATGCGGCACACAGCCAGTGGGGGAAAATGACTCCAAACTTAACTTGTCGACGGCGTGTTGAACCTGGCATTAAACTAACAGATTTGTTGGCGTTTGGGGCTCAATAGAGTCCTAAACAATATCCCGGTAGCGTGATAAAAATGCACTAAATGCATGAAAGTGCTCGACGCCTTACCTCGTCGTGCTAGTCGTCCATGAGCAGCAAAAACGCTGTTGGAAGGGGCGAGACACTGCGCATGCGCTTAATTTACGCAGTAACGCCTTCAGCTGTCTGAATCAACCCAACCCTCAAAAACTATTTTATGGCTATAAAACCTCTACTGAAGCTACAGCTGCGACACATAAAAAATCATCAATAATAACCTCATACCATTGAAATATTATTTAGGAATATAACCATATTTTACTCACCCAAAAAACTTTTTACCTGTACACAATATCCATCCTCCTTTCTTTCCTCCTTTTCTATGGCCATCGAAGCTAATGCTGAAAGTCGAGCCTGTCCTGTCGTATTTCTGATATACGTTTTAATTCGATTTAGTGCTGAAAATGTTCCTTCCCAGGCTTGCTTGCTTTGGGGTTGTCCGACCTTTCTTAATGATGCCCAGCTTTTTTTTCTTGAAAAGTCTGTCTTGAAAATGGCTTTGACAGTAAATCTGCAAACAAATCCGTTTCTTCTCCTCCTTCAGCCATTGCGGGTTGACAAAACCAATATTAAATCAACGGTTGGGAATCATTTTTCCCTTACATAGAAACAACCTTGTGTAGTCAAGACTTTCCAATAATGCCAAGGTAATGTGTGGCCACTTCATAGTGTAGAGCAGGGGTCTCGAACTCAATTTACCTGGGGGCCGCTAGAGGCCGAGTCTGGGTGAGACTGGGCCGCATCAGGATTTCCACAAGAAAAGCACTGATAAAACTTTCCAACGTTATAAAATATCTTTATTTTTTAACAAAAAATAATGAATTAAATAAATTAACTTAAAGATGAATAAAAAATAAATCAATCAGTAATATAAAACCAAATAATACTAATGAGCATACAGTAGATATACACTGGCTGGCTAAGTAGAGAAAATGAATTATTTTTATTCCGTTTCAAATGTCTGTATTAACAGCTCTTTAACCTTTAACTTTCTGAACTTGAATGGAACATTGAACATGAAATATTCTGAACACGGCTTCTTTTGCCTACTCGTTGCTGCTAGAGACCTGGCAGCGCTTCTTCTCACATAGTCACATTTGGCTTGAGGGAGGAAGCAGTGGAGACCCTCAGTAGAGCTTGAAGATGCTCATCAGTAAGTCTGGACCTGTACTTGGACTTATTGAAGTTCAAGGTGGAGAAGAGCTTCTCACACAAGTATGTGCTCCCAAAAAGGCACATGGTCCGCTTGAACCTTCGGGAAAGTTCAGGGAAGCTGGGGGTCAACTCTCTCAAAAATTGCCCAAGCTTGTCTGCTTCTCCACTCACCTCCCTGAACTTGGCTTTGAGTGCAGAGTTGCACTGCAGGTCAATGAGCTCCATTTGAAGCTCAGGAGGGGCATCTTGCACATCAAAGGAGAAGGGGTCCGCAAAAATTTGAAATGTGGCTTTGTGTGTCTTGAAGTCTGCAAATCTGCTTGCTTCGAAATGGCCTCAACATACTTCTCACCACTGAATGGTGTGCCTGCATCCACGAGAGCCTTGCATGCTGGGAAATGGCAAAGGTTTGTCTGAGAGAGCTGGGCTTTCCATAACACAAGTTTAGTGCAGAATGCTCTCACGTTGTCATAGGCAGCACTGACAAGTTGCCCCTGGCCTTGTAGCTTCTTGTTCAGTACATTAAGCTCATGTGTGATATCAACAAGAAAAGCCAAGTCCATGAGCCATTTGGGATCACTTAGCACAGGATCAATCAACTCACAAACGGCGTAGCTAGCTTTGACTGCTGCATTACTGTCTTTGGTAGCCTTCTTGAAGAGATCCTGTTGCCTCAGAAGACGTGTTTTAAGACTGGCAACCTGGTTGGCTCTCTCATCTCCCTGGTATTTTTCGTACTCCTCAGCATGTCTCATAGTACAATTACGTTTCAAATTGTATTCCTTGTGCACCGCAACTTTTTCAGTGTAAATGAGACACGTCGGGGTGCCCCTGTGTTCAACAAAGAAATATTGCACTCCCCACTTTTCTTGAAACTGTCTGTGCTCATCACCGACCTTTCTCTTCACGGCAGGCTTTGAAAGAGACATCTCTGGGGCTCTGTAATATGTTTTTCCACTTGGAATGAGTCTCGGGTTGATCTTTCACATTCAGTCGCGCGGGTTTGTGGCGCATGTGCACTTTCGCTCTCCGTTTCAATCGCGGAGATGGCTACAGACACTGACACAGGCTGGATCACGGATCATAGCGCCTCATTCAGTTCTATGCTGAGAGCAGCGGAGGAGTGTGCGCGCCGAGCGGAGTGATCGGCCTCACGGCTTCTCCTCCGCCCAGCTGATTGGAGGAATGAATGAGTGAGTGAGCGAGGGACTGGACAGCCCGGCCGATGTCCCGCCCTCCAGAGCCGTATACCTCACCGTGATTGGTTCATTCAGCTCCGAACCAAAGTTCCCTCTAATTTTTTGTTGGTCTGAGCAGAAAGACAACCTCCCTGAGTGCACTGAGTACCAGTGTGAGCGACATCATCGGTACTCGGATGATTCGCCTAAAGACGTTTCGCCGACGGACGTTTGACAGACGGGCAGGTCGCCGAATGGACGTTCCACCGAACGTTCATTCGGCCGAACGGAGGTTTCGCCGAAACGGGATTCGAACGCTCGCCCCGCCGGATCGTGTGTGTACAAGTTTTTCAACCTCGGCCCGCGGGCCATATACGGCCCGTTAGGATTTTTAATCCGGCCCGCCGCCGGTGTTGTCCAAATTATAGTAAAAATCAATGTTCGTCTACCATCAATGGCAGTCCGGGAATAAGCACTCTTGGGCAGGCAGATGTAGCAGAACCGAGCCGTAAAATGACAGCAATCGGGTCAAATCCATCCTAAAACAGCATTTAATGATTAAATACAAATACTGGATGATATCGCGATGGAGGCAAAAAAACGTCTATAGACGTCCATTCGCCAAACGGCTCAAAATGCTCTCAAATTCGGTCAAATACAGCTGAAAACAGCGTTTAATGATTAAATACAAATGCTAGTATTTGTATTTAATCATTAAACTAACAAATACTAGTACGACCTGTCCGTCTGTCAAACGTCCGTCGGCAGGTGCATGTCAATGTTCCCTCTAATTTTTCATGTAAAACATGCTGTAAAACAAGAAAAACATGAGTGGACAGAGCTACTGCCACTGGCTGCCACTTAAACGGCGCCATCATGGGGAAAGGGGTAAAAAAAAAAAAAAAAAAAAAAAAAAAAAAAAAAAAAAAAAAAAAAAAAAAAAAAAAAAAAAAACTTTCATATTAGGACGGGGGCCGCAAATTATCGTCCCGCGGGCCGCAGTTGGCCCGCGGGCCGCAAGTTTGAGACCCCTGGTGTAGAGGTTTGTTCACCTGACTGCCATGCCGGCATGTGTGGTTCAAATCCCAGGTAGGAATCATTTTTCCCTTAAATAGAAACAACCGTGTGTAGTCAAGACTTTCCGATAATGACAAAGTAACGTGTGGCTACCATGGTGTAGAGGTTCACTCACCTGACTGTAATGTGGGCAGGTGTGGTTCGAATCCCGATCTGGAAACATTTTTCGCTTAAATAGAAACAACCGTGTGTAGTCAAGACTTTCCAATAATGTCCAAGTAAAGTGTGGCCACCATGGTGTAGAGGTTCACTCACCTGACTGTAATGTGGGCAGGTGTGGTTCGAATCCCGGTCGAGAAACCTTTTTCCCTCAAATAGAAACAACCGTGTGTAGTCAAGACTTTCCAATAATGTCAAAGTAAAGTGTGGCCACCATGGTGTAGTGGTTCACTCACCTGAATGTAATGTGGGCAGGTGTGGTTCGAATCCCGATCTGGAAACATTTTTCCCTTAAATAGAAACAACCGTGTATAGTCAAGACTTTCCAATAATGTCAAAGTAAAGTGTGGCCACCATGGTATAGTGGTTCACTCACCTGACTGCAATGTGGGCAGGTGTGGTTCGAATCCCGGTCTGGAAATATTTTTCCCTTAAAAATAGAAACAACCCTGTGTAGTCAAGACTTTCCAATAATGTCAAAGTTAAGTGTGGCCATCATGGTGTAGTGGTTCACTCACCTGACTTCCCTGTGGGCAGGTGTGGTTCGAATCCTGGTCTGGAAACATTTTTCCCTTAAAAATAGAAACAACCGTGTGTAGTCAAGACTTTCCAATAATGTCTAACTTAGTGTGGCCACCATGGTTTAGTGGTTCACTCACCTGACTGCAATGTGGGCAGGTGTGGTTCGAATCCGGGTCTGGAAACATTTTCCCTTAAATAGAAACTACCGTGTGTAGTCAAGACTTTCCAATAATGACAAGATTAAGTGTGGCCACCATGGTGTAGTGGTTAACTCACCTGACTTTGCTGTGGGCAGGTGTGGTTCGAATCCTGGTCTGGAAACATTTTTCCCTTAAGTAGAAACAACCGTGTGTAGTCATGACTTTCCAATAATGTCAAAGTTAAGTGTGGCCACCATGGTATAGTGGTTCACTCACCTGACTTCCCTGTGGGCAAGTGTGGTTCGAATCCCGGTCTGGAAACATTATTCCCTTAAATAGAAACAACCGTGTGTAGTCAAGACTATCCAATAATGTCAAAGTAAAGTGTGGCCACCATGGTGTAGCGGTTCACTCACCTGACTGTAATGTGGGCAGGTGTGGTTCGAATCCCGGTTGAGAAACATTTTTCCCTCAAATAGAAAAAAACGTGTGTAGTCAAGACTTTCCAATAATGTCATAGTAAAGTGTGGCCACCATGGTGTAGTGGTTCACTCACCTGAATGTAATGTGGGCAGGTGTGGTTCGAATCCCGATCTGGAAACATTTTTCCCTTAAATAGAAACAACCGTGTATAGTCAAGACTTTCCAATAATGTCAAAGTAAAGTGTGGCCACCATGGTGTAGTGGTTCACTCACCTGACTGCAATGTGGGCAGGTGTGGTTCGAATCCCGGTCTGGAAACATTTTTCCCTTAAATAGAAACAACCGTGTGTAGTCAAGACTTTCCAATAATGTCAAAGTAAAGTGTGGCCACCATGGTGTAGAGGTTCACTCACCTGACTGTAATGTGGGCGGGTGTGGTTCGAATCCCGGTCTAGAAACATTTTTCCCTCAAATAGAAACAACCGTGTGTAGTCAAGACTTTCCAATAATGTCAAAGTAAAGTGTGGCCACCATGGTGTAGTGGTTCACTCACCTGACTGCAATGTGGGCAGGTGTGGTTCAAATCCTGGTCTGGAAACATTTTTCCCTTAAATAGAAACAACCGTGTGTAGTCAAGACTTTCCAATAATGTCAAAGTAAAGTGTGGGCACCATGGTGTAGTGGTTCACTCACCTGACTTGCAGGTGTGGTTCGAATTCCAGTCTGGAAACATTTTTTCCCTTAAATAGAAACAACCGTGTGTAGTCAAGACTTTCCAATAATGACAAAGTACGGTGTGGTCACCATGGTGTAGTGGTTCACTCACCTGACTGCATTGTGGGCAGGTGTGGTTCGAATCCCGGTCTGGAAATATTTTTCCCTTAAAAATAGAAACAACCCTGTGTAGTCAAGACTTTCCAATAATGTCAAAGTAAAGTGTGGCCATCATGGTGTAGTGGTTCACTCACCTGACTTCCCTGTGGGCAGGTGTGGTTCGAATCCTGGTCTGGAAACATTTTTCCCTTAAAAATAGAAACAACCGTGTGTAGTCAAGACTTTCCAATAATGTCTAAGTTAAGTGTGGCCACCATGGTTTAGTGGTTCACTCATCTGACTGCAATGTGGGCAGGTGTGGTTCGAATCCGGGTCTGGAAACATTTTCCCTTAAATAGAAACAACCGTGTGTAGTCAAGACTTTCCAATAATGACAAAGTTAAGTGTGGCCACCATGGTGTAGTGGTTAACTCACCTGACTTCCCTGTGGGCAGGTGTAGTTCAAATCCCGGTCTGGAAACATTTTTCCCTTAAATAGAAACAACCGTGTGTAGTCAAGACTTTCCAATAATGACAAAGTTAAGTGTGGCCACCATGGTGTAGTGGTTAACTCACCTGACTTCCCTGTGGGCAGGTGTGGTTCGAATCCCGCTGTCGGGAGATATTTTTCCTTAGTTGTTTCTATATGTTTGTAGTCAAGACCTTCCAATAATGACAAAGTTAAGTGTTGCCACCATGGTGTAGTGGTTAACTCACCTGACTTACCTGTGGGCAGGTGTGGTTCGAATCCTGGTCTGGAAACATTTTTCCCTTAAATAGAAACAACCGTGTGTAGTCAAGACTTTCCAATAATGTCAAAGTTAAGTGTGGCCACCATGGTGTAGTGGTTAACTCACCTGACTTCCCTGTGGGCAGGTGTAGTTCGAATCCCGGTCTGGAAACATTTTTCCCTTAAAAATAGAAACAACCGTGTGTAGTCAAGACTTTCCAATAATGTCAAAGTTAAGTGTGGCCACCATGGTGTAGTGGTTAACTCACCTGACTTCCCTGTGGGCAGGTGTGGTTCGAATCCCGCTGTCGGGAGACATTTTTCCTTAGTTGTTTCTATATGTTTGTAGTCAAGACCTTCCAATAATGACAAAATTAAGTGTGGCCACCATGGTGTAGTGGTTAACTCACCTGACTTCCCTGTGGGCAGGTGTGGTTCGAATCCTGGTCTGGAAACATTTTTCCCTTAAATAGAAACAACCGTGTGTAGTCAAGACTTTCCAATAATGTCAAAGTTAAGTGTGGCCACCATGGTGTAGTGGTTAACTCACCTGACTTCCCTGTGGGCAGGTGTGGTTCGAATCCCGCTGTCGGGAGACATTTTTCCTTAGTTGTTTCTATATGTTTGTAGTCAAGACCTTCCAATAATGACAAAATTAAGTGTGGCCACCATGGTGTAGTGGTTAACTCACCTGACTTCCCTGTGGGCAGGTGTAGTTCGAATCCCGGTCTGGAAACATTTTTCCCTTAAAAATAGAAACAACCGTGTGTAGTCAAGACTTTCCAATAATGTCAAAGTTAAGTGTGGCCACCATGGTGTAGTGGTTAACTCACCTGACTTCCCTGTGGGCAGGTGTGGTTCGAATCCCGCTGTCGGGAGACATTTTTCCTTAGTTGTTTCTATATGTTTGTAGTCAAGACCTTCCAATAATGACAAAGTTAAGTGTGGCCACATTGGTGTAGTGGTTAACTCACCTGACTTCCCTGTGGGCAGGTGTGGTTCGAATCCTGGTCTGGAAACATTTTTCCCTTAAAAATAGAAACAACCGTGTGTAGTCAAGACTTTCCAATAATGTCAAAGTTAAGTGTGGCCACCATGGTGTAGTGGTTAACTCACCTGACTTCCCTGTGGGCAGGTGTAGTTCGAATCCCGGTCTGGAAACATTTTTCCCTTAAAAATAGAAACAACCGTGTGTAGTCAAGACTTTCCAATAATGTCAAAGTTAAGTGTGGCCACCATGGTGTAGTGGTTAACTCACCTGACTTCCCTATGGGCAGGTGTGGTTCGAATCCCGCTGTCGGGAGACATTTTTCCTTAGTTGTTTCTATATGTTTGTAGTCAAGACCTTCCAATAATGACAAAGTTAAGTGTGGCCACCATGGTGTAGTGGTTAACTCACCTGACTTCCCTGTGGGCAGGTGTGGTTCGAATCCTGGTCTGGAAACATTTTTCCCTTAAAAATAGAAACAACCGTGTGTAGTCAAGACTTTCCAATAATGTCAAAGTTAAGTGTGGCCACCATGGTGTAGTGGTTAACTCACCTGACTTCCCTGTGGGCAGGTGTGGTTCGAATCCCGCTGTCGGGAGACATTTTTCCTTAGTTGTTTCTATATGTTTGTAGTCAAGACCTTCCAATAATGACAAAGTTAAGTGTGGCCACTTCATGGTGTAGAGGTTAACTCACCTGACTACCGTGTGGGCAGGTGTGGTTCGAATCCCGCTGTCGGGAGACATTTTTCCTTAGTTGTTTCTATATGTTTGTAGTCAAGACCTTCCAATAATGACAAAGATAAGTGTGGCCACTTCATGGTGTAGAGGTTAACTCACCTGACTACCGTGTGGGCAGGCGGGGTTCAAATCCCGGTGGCCGCTGACTTACTGGTGGATGAACCATTTTGCCATTAAAAAAGACTAAGTCATCTTTCCTTAAATAAAAGCACCCAATGACCACATATAGGCGGGCCGCCTCGTGGTGTAGTGGGTTAGTCACCTGCCTGCCATGTAGTAGGCGAGGGTTCACGTCCCGGTGTCGCCAGTCAACGACCGTATGGTGTCGGCAGTCGGCCGCAGGCCGACTGTCGAACACCACCAGGAACCCCCTCCCCCCAACTGTCTTCCGGTCAGCCGAAGGCTGACCGGAAATAATTGTTTTGCTGAAAAAAATGACTAAGTCTTTATTTTAATGGAAAAAAGTTATTCCATATACTGAACTACATAGTGTAGTGTTCAGTCAAACGACAGCGGGAATCGAACCCCAGCTGCCCACATAGCAGTCAGGTGAACGAACCTCTACGCCACGAAGTGGCCACATCTGACTTTGTCATTATTGGAAGGTCTTGACTACAAATATATAGAAACAACTAAGGGAAAAAGTTTCCTGACTGGGATTTTAACCCAGGTTGCCCACATGGCAGTCAGGTGTGTGAACCTCTACACCGCGAATTGGCCACTCTACTTTGTCATTAATGGAAGGTCTTGACTACACATATATAGAAACAACTAAGCACCACTAGCAACCCCCAACCCATCTGTCCCCAAGCAACTGTCTTCCAGTCAGCCGTTGAAAAATTGTTTTTATGAACGCTTGTTTAATGCAGCAGAGCCTGCAGAACTGATTGTGAAGGCCTTGAGGCAGTTTTCTGACCCTGGCAACAAATAATGGCTGAAATTGATTGGTTAAATGCTTCAATATGGAAAAACACATCTGGAAGCAGAGCAACCAGGGGGAAAAGCAATGAAAGGAAGCTAACAGACAATTTGGAATTATTTAATAAGTATTGATGGACAAAATATAATATATGATTCAGATATTTCTTAGGCCAGCAGAGAAGGCCCCGACGGCACACCACTGGTGTATACTACAATGAAACCCTAATGCATATTTAAACTCAAAGAATACAGGATGAAATAAAATTCTGATCTACAGTAACTATAGCATCCCTCTTTGAATGAATGAACTATAGTAAAGTTCAATCATTTTCTGGACCGCTTTATCCTTACTAGGGCCGCGGAGGGTGCTGGAGCCTATCCCAACTTACTTCGGGCCAGAGGCGGAGGACACCCTGAATTGGTGGCCAGCCAATCACAGGGCATAAGGAGACAAACAACCATTTATGCTCACACTCATACCTAGGGTTAATTTAGAGTGTCCAATCAGACTACCATGCATGTCTTTGGAATGTGGGAGGAAACCCACGCAGGCCTCGGGAGAACATGCAAACTCCACACATTTGGAACGAGCTGGATTTGAACCCAGGTCCCCCACTGTGAGGCAGACGCGGTAACCACTCACCACTGGGCCACTCTTAAAAAATGACTATGTATAGTAAGGCATTTTTTCTTTAAAAAAAGATGATCATGAAAAGTAAGGCTTTTTTTCTTTAAAAAAATGACCAAGTATAGTAAGGCTTTTTTTATTTAAACAATTACCATGTTTATTAGTAAGGCTTTTTATTTTTAAAAATGACCATGTATAGTAAGGATTTTTTTCTTTAAAAAATGACTAAGTATAGTTTGTCTTTTTTTTTTTAAATGACCAAGTATAGTAAGGCTTTTTATTTTTAAAAATGACCATGTATAGTAAGGATTTTTTTCTTAAAAAATGACTAAGTATAGTTTGGCTTTTTTTAAATAACCATGTATAGCTTGGCTTTTTTTCTTTTAAAAATGAGCATGTATGGTAAGGCTTTTTTTTCTTTAAAAAATGAGTACAACACTGGAACTACATGGCCCGAAATCTACATCAATCTTTGAGGTTTTAACCACTCCCAGCTGTTAGATGGGGTCAACTGAAGGAGCATAATACATGGTGGGCAATGATAGATTGAAGCAACTTCTTCCCCATTCCAAAATATACCAGTTTCTAAGTTGTATGAACTTTAGATAAATCCATGAGTCGTTAAAAATAAAATAAGCCCAACGTTTTTGATTGTGACAAGTATATGGTAAAAAGCTATTCTATGACAAAATATTTTATATATATATATATATATATATATATATATATATATATATATATATATATATATATTTAAAATATATTATATATTATATATATATATATATATATATATATATATATATATATATATATATATATATATATATATATAAAACTGGCCTAAAAATAATGGGTGGAGACGAAAACCTCACAATATGATACACAAATGAGGGAATTGAAGGTAAACAAAGCAACATGATAATAAACTAAAAATTTAAGTACAACCGTAACCCAAAAAGCAACCATGAAAATAAAATGCACATTAAGGAGTTTCCAAGGTGTAAATTTGACCAATTTTTGGCTATCCAGGTATTATCAATAATAAGATAACAGTAAAAATTAAAGCCTCATTTTTTAACCATTTGATCTAAATTTTTGGCCAAAAAATGTAATCATTCAAACCAGGTGTCATTGATAAGCCATTTAAGTAATTAATAATTAAAAAAAAAAATCTAACATATGCAGCAGTCTATATTTTTTGGTCACCATAGTGACCTGTGCATTGAAAAAGGTTAACATTCAGGCTGTAACAAAAGAGTTTCACTTGGCTCTGTCAACCTGATGTTGAATCTTGTGGATTACCAAATACTGGGAGGATGTAGTAAGGTGATCACATCGCCTGCTCCCTTCAGTCCCTTTGGTCTTAAAGCCACAGCTGAGCGTATTAGTTGGCCCACAAGCCCTCTAGAAAAGAAGGTGCCACTTTTTCTGCCTTGCTGTCCAACACTGCAACATTTTTCAAGGGAAATTAGAGGTTAGGCCTCTACGCTTCAGCATAGGCAGCAATTACGTCCAGCACTGGCCTTCCTGGTCACCTTTCAACATCCCATGTTTCTCAGTTTTTCACATGGAAGTACTGTCGGGATATCCCGATTGTCGTTGACATTCACGTTGCAGGAAAAAATAAGTTCCACACCCCTTTGGGTCGACTGCCATGTCTCACCACTGGTCTGACCTTCACCTAGGGTTCTAAAGAGGACATTTCAACAGAGCAATTTTGGACTCCCTGTGTGAACGAGTCGAAGATGCTCGTTTGATTTTTGGACTTCATGATTATCTTTGATACTTTAAGTAGAATTCCATCACATTTGACAATTATACTGACATTACAGAGTTATTAACTAGTCATTCAGATACTCCTACTCAAACAGACTTGCAATGTTCTTAAAATCCTGGGGTTCAATTTGTGTATTGCACACATGAGAAGCTTTATAACCAGGAGAAATCCTGAACCATGTACAGTGGTACCTCGACATACGAGTGCCCCGACATACAAGCTATTTGAGATAAGAGTAACATTCTGAGCAAATATTTATCTTGAGACGCCGGTCTTTTGGTCGCCGGTCTTTTGGTCGCCCGGAAGGTTATTGATAATTACCATTTAAATAATTGCTCAAATTCCCTAAATACAAACGGTGAATTACTATTTAGTCATACTTAATGCCCTAGTAATTATTAGGCTAAAGAAAAACTCAAAATTTCCCATACTTTTATTGTGTTTTGTTGGAGAACTTGTTAAGACCCTGACTGACGTCGCTTCTTAAAGGGACAACGCATGTACATACAAACTCTTATACACTCACACGTCGGCTCAATGAAAGTGCTCATGGCCATTGTTGGCTTTTATTGATGCGTAGACTGTGTTGTTTTACCTTGTTTTGTCGCCGGTCTTTTGGTCGTTGGTCTTTTGGTCGCCGGTCTTTTGGTCTGCGGTCTTTTGGTCGCCGGTCTTTTGGTCGCCTGGACCGCGACAACGGGGGACCAAAGACCGGCAACCAATCGACCGCACACGGTCTCTCCCCGCAACTCCCTCTTTGTAATGTCTCGGTGGTTGCAACTCCCTCTTTCTAATGTCTCTGCGAGCATTGGGAGGAGCGTTGCATTTCTTTTTTTCCCCCGTTAGTCTGCGAATGGCATATATACTACTACTCGTTTGCAAGTGGTCGTCCGTTATCCTATTGTGAGGACATTTGTGTGCATCATTTTGGGAATATTTTGAAGGGAATACAAAAGCAAACAACCCTCGAAAGTCAGGGTGGAGGCGGGGCAAATAGAGCCTAGAGAAGGAGAAGAAAGGTATCAAAATTTAAAACAAAATTAGAATTAAGTTTAGTGTAAGGTTAGATTAAACATATTTTTGAGTGTGTCTGCATCGTAATCCAAGTTTATTTAAATTTGTTTATGTTATGTTACGAGCGCGTTGCCGTGGAAAAATGAATCAGAGATGATCAAAGATTACATGCAATTTGTCAGATTCTGCAACCCAACCTATAGGTGATCACGTGTTATGACACGATCTTTCAGGTGTGTGGGCTGACCAAGTATAGCAAGTTTTCTTTTGAACTTAGCCACATTTCCCTAGACGCTCTAGAGAAATATTTCATAAAAGTAAGGAGATGTTTTCGTCAAAATCTTAGAAGCAGCTTTCTGTTCCCTTTTCAAAGTCATTTTAATATAACATCACAGCAGTTGGCAGCAGTGTTGTCTTGCTGCATTGCCATAAAAAATATACGTGCACACAACAGCCTCTCAGAGCTCCATCCAAGTTGAGAGAAGCAGAACACATCTCCTGTTCTCCACCCTTAAATTAGCCTTTCTATCATTTCATGAAGTTCTTACCATAGCAGGTCTCATAGCGGTAGCGTCTGGTGTCGTGCTCACGCACTGTTTGCTCAGCGGTCATGTATCCGCTTCCTCACAAATTCTAAAGAATCCTCAGACTCCTAATGAGACCTGATATCCCCTTTTTACATTTTAAAATGACTTTTTACGCCAAGTATGAATGCTGACTTTCACTTGCATCGAGACTAAATACCAAGCAGGCCTGACAATAAATAAATAAATACATAAATGAGAGTGCAAACACCACAGCATTTGGGTCACATTTCAAGGATACAAATAGCTCCATTTAGGCCTCAGTAATGTTTGTTATTATCCCGCTAAACATGACGGTTTGGGTCTTTAAGTACAAAATCAAGCTATTTATGTACAATTTAGACAAGCCTTTTCACTCATGATGTGTTAGTATACCATGTTTGGTGAGTAGAAATTTGTGTTTACATATATTTGAAATTGCTTCAGTGCTAAAATTGATTAATTACGGTATTATAAAAAAATCTGTATTCTGTTTTAGGTTTGGACTCTGTTGTCATCGACTGTCTTCTGTAGCCAATTACTGGATTTTATAGTATACATTATCTCAGTAATTTTATTAATGCAAACCAAGCATCTTAAAAAGTTTCTTGTTAAAGTAGTTTTTAGCAGACGTCAATATACAAACTAAGAAAATCAAAGAAATCTGTACTTAAGTCATTTAATTAAGTAGATTAAAATATTGCCTTCACATCCCAAGTCAAGTGAATTCCATTTTTTTCTGTTTTTTGATGACTCAGTAAATATTTCCATGGTTTGCTTATGAAACAAGTTATTTTTATGCAGTATGTAATGTTCGTAGGTCTGTAAATTAAACTTTGACTTGCCATGCACCTGTCAATTGTGACAAAACTATATATTTAGTTGATTGTGTTAACTTTTAGTGTGATTGAACTGTTTTTTTCTAAAGGAATCAAATGACCAGACAGCATTAGGTCAACATGCACAATGTAATGGTTGCTTTCGATGGATTTGCTCCATCCAATCAGCGCAGAGCATTTGATACAGGACTTTTGTTCACGTTTAAAAAAATTAAAGTTTTCAGTGAATCATTCTAGCTTTTCTGTCTACATCTTTTTTCTGATTATGGTATCAGGCTTTAAACGCCTGTCAGCTATGTTAACATATCACATCTTTTCTAACGCACCTGGCCATGAAATTGGGAAAATTGGGAAATTCAAGACGGGCTTTGATTTGACGATTCGCTGATTATGACTGTTACTTGATTGCCCATAAGCTTTTTAAAGGGCAACAAAATGCATGGGATCATCTTCCTGTTTACAACATTACAGTACATTAGTAGACATAGAGATCCAGTGTTTTATTAGTGGAAGATCGCAATGGTGGTTACGTTCACTTCCGTCTTTATGAGCAAGATCACAATTAAATTTACATAACCAACTTTACCGCAAGCAAAAAGCGATTACCTTGGGTAAGGATACTAAGTTTGTGAATCAAGCAATCACATGAGTCGCACAGAACGGCCTTAAGTATCACGACTAGACATGTTGGGAGATTTGTACTCTGCTGAGTATCACTTAAAATATCTGCGTAGATACAAATATAAGCGTTCCTGTCATGAATTTATAGCACACTAGTAAGGGAACAATCTTTAACAACTGGGGGTTTTATGGACTGAATTTCCATAAGCGTAAGTAAAAATGTTGTCTAATGTTTCTTTAACATGCCAAATTTTCTGTGGTGGTATTTGCTCATGTCATTGGAAATTCCATTTAGTTTTACATGTTGTCCTCCACACTCAAGTAGATATTTCACAAGGCCTAACGAGCAAAAACCTCAGTCGACCAGACTTAAAGAAGTGGTGACATACAAAAAGCAGAAATGTTTCACATACTTCTTTACAGTGTCAGCTTTATGAATGACTTCAAATTTCTCGAATATGAGTGATTAGTACCACTATGCTCCTAAAACACGTTTCTTTAACTTGGACAGACGTGCGTGAAAACGTCATGGTCGGCTATTCAAAGAAAGCACGTTATTTCACACATGCATCCATCAGTTTTGGACACTTAAGTGCTTTCTTTTACAGAATACATGTGTTTGGAAGTCAGTTAAGTGAATAAAGCCTTAAATAAAAAGACAACATAGAGAGGACGGGTTCCATGTTCAATGATAGCCGACGATAAATTTGAAGCGGCAAATCAAGAACATTTGTTTTGACTTGATCGCTTACAGTGAACAGACATGGCGCACCATTTCACTCACCGATTTGTGTCCCAAATGATTAAAACCGTCTGAAAAACAGTAATTGGGTCATTTTAAACAACCTGCAAATTTCTTCTGCAGTCACATTTTCCACCATCGCAGGCAAGTCAATGAACAAATACGTCTGTGGCTTTTAACCAGTAAGTCTGTGTGCTGCAATGTATAATTCCAGCTTGGTTTACACAGACTTAAGTCTAGAGTAAAAACATCACCTTAATTGAGGGTCACATTGTGGTACTGAAACTAGCGATTAAAAAAAATGATAATTGGGATTTTAATGCCTTGGCGAGGTGAGATTGCTCCTGCTTTTCATAGACCAATTCTTAAATGATTAAATCACATTGAACTATCTCAATTCCCGAGTAAACAAGTATGACAAATAACAAATTTTTGCCAAGTTTATAACTACTAACTGTCTATATAACCTCAGGTTTATGCTTCACTATTCTTATTTGTCTGGTATGGGAAAGACAGACTTTTTTTTTTAAGCGATCCATCTGCTAATGAAAGTTCACATCTCGCCTAGGTCGTTTAATTGTGGTAACACTGTTTCACCTCTGGTTTAAACAAATACAAGACCTAACTAAAAAGGCCATGGAGTGCATGCATTCCATTATAAATTTTGCTATAAAGCTTGAATGAGTCCTCCTCTCTAGGGAAGGTCGTGTCAGGTAAAAAGTTCACGTCAGGTAAGAAGGAAAGCTTCGAAAAAGTTGAGAAAATAAACCCTCTCTGACCTTAATTAAAATGATTGCTTGAGTTGATGGAGCAGAAGAGAACATATTTGCACAAGCTGTTAGTAAAAGTGAACTTCCCCGTTAAATGAAAATAAACACAAATAAACAATAATTACACAGATCCCCCACTCGTCTTATGGGTCCTGGTTCTTAGTCACCTCCTTCGAATCACTACTTTGGATAAACCCCAAAGGAACACAACATTGAGGACCTCGGAGCTTATGAGTCATGAGCACATTACGTGACAGGTCTTAGAATGGAAGTCAACGAGAGGGTTGATCGGATGTAATCGGGACCCCCACGGTTATGAACAGCAAGAATCCATATTTTCGGAATGTTTAATACTGATGGAATAATTTATTTTGTCTTTTATTTAATCCAGCATTTTCTCTAATTAGTCATTAAGGCTAAGAATTGCAAGACAATAAGGATTTTCACTAAGGAACACAAAATCTATGGTGTGGTAGGGAGATTTAAATGAAATTAAACACCTCACTGATTTTGTTTTAGCTAGCTCTTCTCCTAAAATGACGGATTATTGCTTAAAGTTGCTCCAACAATGTAATAAATAGTCTTGAGAGGAGAGTTTATCCAAGTCAGTGCATCTTTAAATTCAAATGCTTCATAATTTATCTCATTGCATGTCAACAACTAGTCATCACGTGTACTGTTATTCCGAGAGACAATTACAACCTGTTTTTCCTATCCCAACATTACCAATAGCCATCGACAATCTGCAGTCTGTTGTAATCTGTAACTTACTATATTACTAGCAACATACAGTATTTCTTACACATCTTGACCAAACAGTATAATGTCAAGAAATAGGCAGATAATATCTCTTGTAAAGTAAACAATTGGCAAGGTGTAACGTGTCTTCCAACCAATTTCACATAGGAAAAAGTATTTTTTAATCTATCAGAAACCAATAACCACATTATACGCTCAAGCAATAGTAAAATAGACAACAACCAACAATAATGGCACCTGTAATGTAACATATTAACAGTTTTGGGGGATAACCATGGTCTAATCCGAGACAACATAGCACATTGGCGGTACGAGTGAAAAAAAGACAAGTCGCACTTGAGTATAAATTGCAGGCCAGTCGAACTATAAAAACAAAATGTGATTTATAGTCCGGAAAATACATGGTCCCATTACTGACGATTGTTCTGTCGCTGTATACAGTAACGATGTAGGGGCAATTAGGGACCTCTTTAAGCTGAAAGTATCTAAAATCTAATTGAATTGAATGCGTTTACTGTCATTATACAAGTATCATGAGATTTAAAGCTTCACCACAAAGTGCACAAACAACAACAAACAAACTGACAAATAAACAATCAACAGAAAAATAAAAATAAAACAGATGCGGTTCACCACACTGCTGATCGTATCAAAACAAATAAATCCAGATCTAAAAATGTATCTCAATTGAAGTGTGGAAACTGCCACTGCGCACCTTTTTACAGTTTTAAAAACTTGAAACCTCAAAATTGTGCCCCCATCAGAAACCTGAATCCCCCCTTATTTATTGTAAATCTACGACTAATGTTTGCAGCAAGTTCATGTAAATGTGTATATGAAACAGATGAAGAGATCACAGTAGTAGTATCACTTTTTTTTGGAGAGGCGCAGAGTGCCTCGCCCCCCAGCCTCCTCAGTCCGCCCCCTCCACTCCCCCTCACCCGCCGTCCCTGCCCATGAACTGGCCTAAACCATCCCCAGTATGTTCGCAGGCTCGGCTTGTGAGCGAGGAAACATGAGCAGGGTGACATATTCAGAGTCCCGGGTAGAGTGGCGCAGGTCGCCGGATAAAGCTGCAGAGGAGCCGGAGCTCCGCGAGTTTGGACACCAGATCTCTGGAGGGGAACATGCGAGTGGGGAATGGGCGAGAAGCGACGGGATTACTGTTCTCCGCCGCGGACTGATTGAGGAGGAGCCAAGGACAGGTATGCTCGCAAAATTCCAAACTCATCAGAAATGCATGCAAATTGATCATTTTTTCACCTAAAAAATAAGGATATATAAACAATGACAATACTTTTATGCTGCAGAAATGAAATGTTTTAGACGTGTAGGTATTATTGCAAGAGGTCAATTTGACTGAGCCATAAATTAGAGGCAGGTTTATTCAGTTGGTGGGACAAGTGCAACTCTGCTAAATTACAATTGCAAATAAATTACTGCTGTCTGCAATGCTGGAAATGATGCGCAAAGCAAAAAGAGAGAAAATTGGAATTCACTTAAATGACATGATTTGATTCAAAAGTGCACCACTGCACATTGATTTTTGTAATTTTATAAAACAGATTAAATCAGACTTAAGTGAAAAAATGTGCACTAAAAGCTGGTTTCTTGGCATGCATTTTTAAAAAAAAATTGGTTTCAAATAAACAGAGCTAGAATTTAAATGTTTGCCCTAAAAACAAACTTAATGATAGTTTGTAAATAAAATAAAATACAGAATAATAAAAAAAAAACAAAAAACAAATCAGCAGATGATTCATTTTCTGAGTCACAAGGGTCGCAGAGGGTGCTGGAGCCTATCCCAGGTAACTACGGGCACCAGGCTTGGGGACACAGCTAATATATTGAATTTTTCCAAGACCGCAAATGTGTTTTTTTTATTTGTACAAGTCCACCATTGTCACCTCCGCGCATGTCCTTCACAGGAGGAACACTTACACACAGTGACGCACCTCAAGGGATATTTTCATTTTTGGGCAAATCAAGGACTATCTGGCCAAATATGAACGCCATCGTGTTTAACAAGCTGAGCGGCCAGGTTCTCTTCGAGGATAAGGCCAACGAGGTGGAGATGAGCAGCAGAAATTACTTAGAAGTCATGGACGGACAACATCCAGATCTTCTGTCCAGCAACCAGGCGCTTATGGACAACCAGGTCATCAGACACAGGCGGAATGGGTACGTAAATCATCAGGGGGGGGGGCGTTTGGGGTATTTACTCGCCTCAAGGCACTTGAACTGTGAGTTCAGCTACATTTATATTTGGCGCTTAAAATGCACGCAAAGTTGTGACAAGACGTGGAAATCAAGCTTAGATGAAAGATGGATGCATATTCAATGACATGATTATGTTAGAATCATTTTTCAATTCAACGCAGGCTAGCGCGTGTGTTTATGTGTCTGTACGCAATTAGGCGTGAACCCAGATCATCCAGTAGAGGTCATGTTGTCAAATGTTTTTTTTAGTCTCCATTTAAAAAAAAAACATCACTATTATATATCTATAATTTTGCATAACTGATTAAGGTGGTTGAATATTTTTAAATTTCTCTGGTGATGTTGCTATCATTAATTTTAGTGTATTAACCTGGTCAGACTTATTCGGTAGCAGCCTCATACATTTCTCCATCTGCTTCCAATAAATACATTTGCCCTTCAACTTTCTGTGTGGTCTAGTCCATCACACAAGGGCCATGTGTTAGTTGTCCAAGTATTTTATTTATTTTTGTGACAGGGAACAGGTGTAAGAACAGAATGTTTAATGTATTTTTTTTAATTGGGTAAATAATAGAAGAGAAGAGGGTAACCTTAAAAAGGAAACCTTCAGTGACTGAGGATATTATGACCTAATGTGCCTGTCAAGTGTCTCTGTTTTTAGTGTAACAAGCCCGCCAATCTACGTGCGTGTGTGTGTTGTTTAGAACAGGAAGTAAAATGTACTTTTAGGATGTTCATTCCAATGTAGATTACAGGAAAAATATTTGTAGAACACAAACCTCGTACTGAGGTTAAATATTACATGTGCATTGCGCGAGCTTCTTTTGAGATAAAGGAAGGAGTGGAGTGCTGCACCATACTGACATCTACAGGTTTATGAAATCTTCAAGTTTTGCATGGTGCAGGTGAAAGATGAGGAACTCTAGAGCAGGGGTCGGCAACCTTTTTGATGGAAAGAGCCATAAACAATTCATATTTTTTAAATGTTAATCCTTGAGAGCCATGCTCTGAATTTAAAAGTCAACATACATGAAAATATGTGCCTTTTTTAGTCACTTCACCACTTTTAAAGTACAAAAAGTCTCTGAATTATTATGACAACATTGTTACGTTGTTGCTAATCAATGAGTATCAATGAGAAAATCCATGCAAAAGAGTGTAATGGAAAAAAAATGATTATAAGGCGCTGGGGTAGTGTCAATGAAATAATACCAACGTAACACTCCTATTCCTGCGCTTTCTCACCAGGAGTTTCCATAGTTTACCTCACAGGTTAGTGGAGAGCCATATGCACCCATCAAAAGAGCCATATGTGGCTCCCGAGCCATATGTGGCTCCCGAGCCATAGGTTCCCTACCCCTGCTCTAGAGGAACTAAAGTACCATTTTAGGGGGTAGAAAATAATGAATTGAACTATTTTATAGTGTTTCATGGACGTTCTGGGAGTGGAGCTACTGTTTTTACATTTGATTTAAGTGACTATTTGTATCTTTCAATTGATTGGCACTTCTTATGAAACACTTGTTAATGTAAATGTGAAATAGGCAAAGCAGCTGGCAGTATTTTTGGGATTGCTTGTGGTTCTTTATCTTTTTTATACTCTCTCGGTGAAACTGAAACGCTACTTGCAGGGTTTGCATGGGAAAATTGCCATCATATAGTATGCTTACTTTGTATGTCACTGACTGACAATGTCACGCAACTTACTGCTCCACCTGGAAGCTATGAAACATTACTTGCTTCATAAATAAACACCCAATTCCACTTGAAGGTCTTTGGACCACTTTTGACATCAAATTGAAGTGTTAGCAGTATGACATTGGAGTTAAATGCTGCATGGAAAACTGATCTGTCTCGAAGATTTATCTCATGACCTGCAGATGATCGGTTTAGTGGAAAAACAATAGACACACAGTAACTAATGTCCTATTACTGTATATACAGACAATCTGGGCTTTAGACATGCATATGTTTCCACCAGACAGTACAATATGACAAGATCTGTTATTGTTCTAATTTGTTCTGTGCTCATTTAAAAAATATGTTTATTGTTGTGGTTATAGTCTTGTAGTGTGTGGCGTGCTGTATTATACTGAATAATGTCTGATTTGGTTAAAAAGCTCAAATATAGTAAAATAAACACTTCAGGATGATGAAGTGCAGATCGACACTACTGTAAACTACAACCGCAAAAATAAACCCTATTTTTAACTGAATGCCTTTCTGATGGACAGTGCCAATCAAAACTAAGTAATATTTTCTTTGTAAAGGCGGAATTTTAGCTTTGGTTCGAGGTTTGCAAGCAGGAAGATTGTCCAGATTAATGTGGATTTTTTAAGGATTAGAATGCATTAAAATGCACGCATGGGGTATAGGACTAAGTTTTTTGAACTGCTGCTCTGTCGGTCTTCTTTAGGGGTCGACCCGGTGGCAGCAAAGTGCGACACAAGCGTCAGGCTCTGCAAGATATGGCGCGACCGCTCAAGCAATGGCTGTACAAGCACAGAGACAATCCTTACCCCACCAAGACGGAAAAGATCCTGCTGGCTCTCGGTTCACAGATGACCCTGGTCCAGGTGAGACTGCACTCTTTCTGAAGTACTTCTGCGAGCCTGGGTCTGTGCATGTGTGTCTAATCATCATTAAAAAGCCGTATGTGCAATGAAGTTTTGGACCTGACAGCCTCTGAGAAGAACATATTTTCACAACTTTAGCTGTTTATTTTATATTACTTGTGCACCCGTAGGTACAGTTTCAACCTTCTTCCAACTACTGCATGTTTTCTTTTTGGCAGTGGCTCCTTAGCCGGTAACCGGTCAAATAGTCCCAGGGGCTATTTAGCCGGTAACCGGTCAAATAGCCTATATGGCCCCATATGGCTATTTAGCCAGTAAGAATTCTGTGTGGGGTAAATAGTAAGAAACTACGGCTACAGAGCCACTGCCTAAATAATAGTCATTAAATCCCTATTCACCTAATGTTAAAATCTATCAATTGGCAATAACACATCAAATTTCAATACAATTGGTTGAATGGTTTAGAAAATCCCCTATTCACCCAATGTTAAATACTAATAGGTTACCGGCTAAATAGTCCCTGGGACTATTTGACCGGTTACTGGCTAAGGAGCCACTGCCTTTCTTTTTGCACTTCCACCAGTACCACTGTGTACTGGTAAACCAAACCCAGCAGATGGCACTACTCATTTTTTATGATCGATGTTATAATTAATTAAGAGCAATGATTTAACCGGTCTTAAAAATGTTGCCCCTGTAATATACTCTAAAATACATACTCAGGGGATGAAATAGATGTTCTACTTTTGCGACCTCGTGGCAGAGTGGTTCTTGCTGTTGACGCTACTTTTTTATCTTTAAAACAATGTTCACACAACAAGCCGTGTTAAGTAACATAATTATTACACACTGTGTGAATGGACATTGTATGCTTATTCAAAATACAGGTTTACAGGAAAAAAAAAAATTCCATATGCCCCCCTAAGACTTAAGTTTGATGATGGTTTTTGACACATTGCGAGGTTGCTTATCTAGTCTAAAAGTGAAAATAAATATTTCCTCGCTTTTAAGGCTTAAGATGAGCCATGACGTATTGTCTGATTGTCACGTCAAATGTAATGATTGAGTTGTTTTTGCAGGCTCCATGTTGAAAATATCATAGTCATTAACAAGAGCAAATACTGAAAATTAATTCAAGGCAGGATTCATAATTGATCGGTAACTGAATAGAAACCACATTTGTGTGGTTTGTTTTTCAAATGCAAGATTCCAAAATAATTTAGGATTTGGATTTAATCAAGTTTGATTAATCCAGATGACTTTTAAAAAAAAACCTGATTTATTATTGTATGAAGATTTACACGTGCATGTAGTTTACGGTACAAAGTTCATGATTGGAGTTAAAATAACTTTTGTGCAAAGATGGGGGATGTCTTCCTTAACAGGAAACACTACTTATTTATATCAAACAAAAGTAATAACGCAAAAGGTATGTACCCCTGCTCCTTCATAAACCACTGATAGTTAATTGCACATGAAAAGTATAACATCTAACAGTCTTCGTTCCTTGTAAAAGAAAGAACGATCTTGACTGTCTATGTTTTTTGTGGTTTTTTTGTAACTTGAGGTCAGTGTTGGAACAATGTGTTACTGAAAGGAGGCCAAGTGATTCCAGAATAAAGATAGAGGAAATCCTTCTAAGTCAACATTCATCAATAATAGATGATTTTTATTTGCTGTCCAGCATGTGGAAGGTGTTAGGTACTGAAAATATGAGATGAAACCGTCTGGAATCAGTTTTAATAACTCAACTGCTTCGTCTGTCGAGTCTGAATGGACATTTTCATAAAGCCTTTGTTTCGCTACTGAAGAATGAGCAAAGTAAAAAAAAAAGTCCAAACATTAATTCTATTTTTACGATCTCTCCTTTTCGTTTGTCAGGTTTCCAATTGGTTTGCCAATGCCAGAAGGCGACTGAAGAATACGGTGAGGCAGCCTGACCTAAGCTGGGCGCTCAGGATCAAGCTTTACAACAAGTATGTTCAAGGCAACGCCGAGAGACTGAGTGTCAGCAGCGACGACAGCTGCTCAGATGGTACGACAAAATTTCACTGCACTATCTAATCTCTTTACACGCCAATGTGGCACACACCCAAAAACCAAGACAAAAGTAAACATCTCTGATAGAAACCATCTGGATAATTTGTGACAGAGGTCCAGCTAATACTAATGTTAAAGTGGAGGGGTACAAAAAGAGCCAGAGCCAGAATGGGAATGAATTATACATTACACAATATAGTCCAGTACCTCAACAAGCCTTAACACTAATCCTGTTGGTATTTGCTGTGCAACAACCATTCAAATATTTGTGTCTAGTATGCAGATCAACGTGTACAGATTAATCACAGAAACACCACTGCAGTCTGGTGTTTCTTTGATTAACTACTAGAAAATAATGTTGTTTTAAGACAGTTCGATTATTTACAGCCAAGGCTTTAGCCGTTATGTGGTGACGCGTGTACAACACTCGTCAAAGATCCAGAACTTTAATCTCATCTTGGATCATCCTACTTGAGCGTTATGTCGCTAATGCTCCATTTCCCTCACATTCCAAAAGGTTAAACAAACCCTAAATTTCTCAAAGCTGCAAATGTAAGTGGGTGTTTGGACCATATTTCCTTGAAAGTCCAAAAAAGCACTACTGATTGAGTCCCAAATGGATTATTCGCTGTATCTTTTGTTAGAGAAGACATGCTCTGTCCCTCTGGCTGGATAAAAAATAAATGGCTTGACTTTTCCAGTCCCAAATTGAACTAGTATGTTTATATAAACCCAGTGTTGAACCAGACATGAACTTGCTGCTTTCCTAATATCATACCATGTCTTATCCTCGAAAGTAAAATCTAACTTTTTAGAACATGCAGCACAGAGTTGTTCCAAGAACAGTATATAACATAATATACAGTATTACTATATGGCTAGTTGAAAGTCACTGAGGCTGGCGGACTATAACACGCTGTTATTAAGACACCTTGCTGTCGCCCAGTCTACAATTGGGAGTGACTAACTTTCTTTCAGCTATGTACTTACTGCAAACACACGCTGCTTCTCGAACCAGCAACTGTCTCTTGCTAGCCACCGACGGAACAGAAAACATTGCGCGGGGGATAAATACATAAACAAAAAACATGCAGAATGTACTCACACCGTGATAGATTGAACAGGGAGGAAGAGCGCTGTGGTGTGAGTAATCTTTAATTACGTCTTTTGAGAAACAGAGGTCGAGCGTGTGGCTGCAAAGGAATGCGCTTATGTTGTTTGCATTGTGTCCACCACATGCCATTGTACCACCAGTAGCTCTCTATATCTCTCGGACTCTTCCCCCTGTCACATTATGGTTATGAAGTTTTCCACAGCCTTCTCCCACATTTGACCCATACACTGAAAGGCCCGACATTATTTTTAAAGTCTATGCTTTTGCTCCAGAAGCTATTTAGAATGGTAAATGCGACCCCGCTGACCCGTTGACCATTCTTCTCGGTGAACTCCTCCAGCTTGTTTTGTAACTACTATCGCACAGCCAAAGAAAATGTTTTAGATATTTTAGTTTATTTAAAGAGGTGCCAGACATGGATGTCAGCCATGTGATTATAATGGCAGAGCAGCATTGTTTGGATAGTTTTAGAATGGAAGTGGAGTTTGAGAATCTTACACAGTGAATACTTCATGAGATCGAATTATAATAGGGCTTGGGTTTAATTCAACCTGCCCAAACTTGAAAACAATCTAGAGTCGAGCACTTGATTTCCTCACTGATATCTGATTTTCCAGAACATTGTTTCTTTCTCCATGCCACAATCTACTTCCTCTGCTTCTATCATCAGAGGCGTCATTTAATTTGATGACCTTAGCAGTGCACAGTGCCGAGGATAGTATTGTAAGCTTTCCGCAGACGGAAATCGAGGGGCAATGTGCTTAAATGGGAAAGGAAACAATCTCTCATCCATTATGGTTTGCTCTCACATTTCTCAGCATTTTTTACTCTCTTGAGAGGAATGCCAACGGAAATTAAGCATGACTTCATTTTTATTGGGCTTTTCATCATGTTTCTACAGTGCGCACGTCTGCATATAGACTGTCTTAAACCATTAAAAAGACTACTTATTAAATGTTAAAATAACCTAATGGTAACATCGAAGCCACTAGAAACTAGTATTCAAAATCATAAATAACATCCACATCATGGTAATACTGAGACTTCAAACACACCCATTTTGTTTAATATTTGTGACTCCAATTTTCTATTTATATCATGGAACTTCTTTGCTGCTTCAGTTTTTACTGGATTCTAAGTGTCTTTGCTTGATTCTTCCATGTATCAGATGGAGACAACCCTCAGAGGACCCAGAGCGGCGCCGTAGAGTTCACCAAGCCCATGTACCAGAGTGTCATTAAGAAAGAAGGCTCTGCCATGATGGGCATGGCCATGGGGATGGGGATGGGAACGGGGCTACGCTCGGCCACCGAAGCCGCCTCGCTGTCAGACGACTACGTATCCCCGCCGAAATACAAGAGCAGTTTGTTGCATCGCTACCTGAACGACTCGCTGCGCCACGTCATGGTGGCCAACGCCGTCATGGACGCTCGTAAGAGGAACCACTCGGGCTCCTTCAGCTCCAACGAGTACGACGATGATCTGCTCTCGCCGACCTCCTCAGAGGCTGAGGCAAACTTTGTTTATCGGGCTGGTAAGGAGCCACATTTCCTGCATTCTTTCTACATCTTTCACTCTGCGTCCCCTCCATCTGCACACTTTTGTTTTCCTTTTGCAGCTGTTGTGTAATTCCCAAGCCTGTTAATCATACTCACATCCCATCTCCCTTGTTTTATTTGATACGCCATTTGTGTCGAGGAATGTGATTTTCTTAATGCAGTTATGAATCCCAGTAGCACACATGTTTTCACAATGGAACACACGCTCAGAGCAGACAAGGAATTCCCTCCAGCCAGTTCCTCTAACCAGGCTCTATAAGCCAGACACAACAAGCCTGTAAGGAACATGCTTTCCCTAAAGAGTACTTAGTGTTTGGCCTGATTTTCATCATACAGTGGAGAGAGTAGGCAAACATACTTCCTCAAGTCAAGTCATGTACTGTGTATTTATATGGCAATTAATCACAACGACGTCTCAAACAGCATACAGTCTCGCAGTTGACAAAAATGACAACATCCCCTATTCTAAAAGGGCATTGAAAAACTCAACCCACTCTAGGGAAAATTGAGAAATATTGCTAAGGGCCCATAGATGAGGCATTCATCGTTAAGAATGACAAGGTTACAGTCAATGACGAATGGTATAATGGTATTAAAAATGGCATCCATCTGATAGGATTAAGTGACTGAGGTGGCCTCTCAGGAAAGCAACCCTTCCACATCACTAGTGCTGGACGTTGAGGAAGACCTCTTATTTTTTCTCGATGCTTGATCAATACAAAAGCTTAGCTTCCCCCCTAGTTATTGATCAACTAGACATTGAGCCTTATTCAGACTTAATCTGTGACAAAATTTCGATTTCTCTATCTGTTAATACGATGCAATGAAGCGCCATTATTGCCTCTAAACTAACGTAAACTAAAACGTATCATTTACTAGCTAGCTATTGGAAATGGACATGTTTTTTACAAATACATTACTCCCCTGCGTTTAATTCGCAACAAGTCCAATGTGTCATCTTGTCTATCGTCCAAAGTCAGTTGGTCAGGTTCAATTCAACGCTTGAACAGTGCTTTAGCATTTGTTGGATGGATGTCGGAGCCTACTAAAGAGCCAAAAAAATACAAGAAAACCATTGTGTTATTCTACATGAAATATTAGTAGAAATATTAAAACTTCCAGTAGTTTTATGAGTGTCCTATAAAATTGTGTAATATTGTCCTACAGAATCAAAAACAATCAGCCTACCAAGAACAATTTTCAAATTGCTTGGTTTGTTATTTCATCGGATAGGGAAAAAAAATGAATCAAAAGCGGACCAAAAGCTATAATCCTTCCACTTTATAATTCATCCACGTATTATTTAGGCCACTTGACCATCTTGAGTTTTAAAACAGGCATTGGGATTGTAATCAAGCACTTTATGTTGTCTATGGGCCTGCCTGAATGTAATTCTAAACTTCCTTTCGCGCAATGATAACTGGAATCAATTCCATCGACTACATCAAAGCTAAAGCGGGTCGGTGGATGTTTCAGTAAGAAACTACTGTAAAGCAACTGCACATTTAACTATATAATTCAACACTGTGCTCAAATGTGTTGCATTCTACATATCATTTAAAATGTACAAACCACATCTGAGCTGGTTCTTTTTCAAATACTGAACTTTTTTTTAAATTCGGTCGTCTGTACCGATAGCATATTTTTTGTGGTTAACGTGGACAAGTTTTGCTGGAGTGAGCAGCGTGTTTTGTTCAAAGTTCCTCACAAAGACAATATGTGGTTCTTATTTTGGGAGCATAGAGTTGTCTGTGTGAATATATTGTGAAAAATGGTAGAAATTCTTGTAGATTTACATATATTTACATATAGGGAGGAAAGAAAGAAAGAATGAATGGTCCTTGAAATAGCTTGTCAATTAATATTTTAGACTTTGACGTTCCTTTCCACCCATGAGGCGTTATTTACATTATATAAAAATTATGCAGCGCTGTACACCAATCGACAAATTAATGTAAAGTTTATAAATTAGGGGTGGGGTTTATGGGATTTGGTACACTTTCAGCAAATTTCTTATAAAAAATGGAAACATTTTGTGAGCCAAACACTTAAAAAAATCTACGTCCCAAAATACACAGATACAGAAAACTAAAAATCCAAGAAGTTTTAAAGGCTATGAACCAAGTTCCTAAATTGGCATTACTTTTCTCTCTAATTTAATGTTCAAATGTTTTTAAACATTTTTTTAACCATCAGTTTTCTTAACCAAATCCACAAACATACTTTTCTTGGCAATTTGTCATACATTTTTAGTCAGCAATGTACACAAAAGTACTGGCATTGTCTTTTGAAGAATTCCTGCCGATGGATTAGTTGTGACTAGTCAAGGCCGAAGTGGCACCCCTGGCAACCGACATGCCTTTGCCAAAAAGAAAAAAAATCCATTACTGGTGTTGTGAATCCACAGTGTTATCTCTGACTACAGAGGGCAGTCAGACGTGGCAGAAGATGGAGGGTGTAGATTTACCCAACGGAAAACTAAACTTCTGCTGGCTTAAAATGACTCACTCACACACACCATTCACAAGCTGCACACACAACGTCCAGTACAAACACACACCTACAGTCCAAAGCCTTTGGGGAATTTCATTGAAGGCAAGGAACAGTAGAATTCCATCGCACATGCCAGGGGTTCATGCCAAATGACCCTTTAATGGGATATTAAATGGCAGGAATCTGACTGAATGTTTTTCTTCTTGCCCCGTACTAGATTTCGCCCTGTCCGGTAGATCATTATTCGCTAAACAGGTCCCAACCTTCTTGCCAGAAGAGTCTGAGTGATCTCGGTCAGACACATTAAACAAGGCTGACAGAGGCATATTGGACGAGAATTTCGACTTTCTGGACTCAGGTTGATGCATACAGTAGCCAGATGGTGAATGTAGTGTAATTGACTCCATTGATGTGGAAAAGCACTGAATGCCATGGGCAAGTTAGCGGCCGCAGGCAGGTTTCTCATTTAATTATAAAGGGGAATACTTGTTTTGTGGGGAAATTCTGATTAAATTTGGGTCAGGATGAGTTCAGTGTAACTCAAAATGATTGAGATTGTTGTGCAATAGAATTGGTGGGATCCAGTTAAACCATTTTATACTGAGTTGCTCTCTTCAGCTTCTAATCAGGTTCTGAATTATTGTTTGACTTTTGACTTTTCCTTGAAAGTTATTTCACCGACAAACCATTTGACTTCCTCACACCACTATAATTGAAAACAATACATCTCTAACAGTGGCCTCTGACTGACTAATAATCAATCCAGGGTGCAAGAAGCTTCCAAACTGAATTGGGATAAGCGCCAGCCCATCCATAACTCTAGAGAATATGAAAAATAATTAAGAAAAGGGGGTAGATAAATAGTACTTCTGAAAACTGCTAAGTGTTTTTTTGGCCGGAATCTTTCACCTCGAGATCTAAACTTGTGGTCAGTTACTGTAGTTGACTTCATATTCCTTAAGTATATAGTATGCCTTTCCCAGATCTCACTCTCATTGTTTGTCCTCTGAGACTGCTGTGAAAAAAATACTATGAAAACAACAAACATCAACTTGTGTGTACAGAGCCACCATTGAAAATGGCTGAAATTTGGGAGATGTGCGGTATCACCCACTTTCTAACTATCACTCCTCCAGAGATGTTGACTGACCAAGGCAGTCCATGTTTCTGCGAAACTCATACCGAACCCTCCGAAGCTGATCATTTTTATATCATCAACTTGACACGCCTACAATCAGATCATCACATTCAAAGTACAGATGTCTGCTGCCCTAGTGAAGGAAGGAAACATTTTTTCCACTCCATAGTGAGTGTTATCTACCACACTGGACAGAGATTAAGGAGAAAAGGAAGTTTTATGAAAATGTAGTCTTGACTGATAAATATTACATTTCTAACCAATGCAATACAATACAACATCACCTTTGAAGGTGTTGATTACTGATCATCAATGTATATCACACAAAAAAACCTGAAATACGCATTCCATTTCCAAAGTGACAATTCTCAATTGACCAGACTACTAAAAACAACTTATGTTGCCCCACCCTAAAATGATTGGTGTCCAATAAAGGCTTCTCCACTAGAACAGACAAATTACCTCTTAATACTCTCCACTAAAGGATAAACACTGGTCATTATTTGAGCGAACATAGCAATGCACAAAACAACTCGTTTGTACCTGATTTGGCGTTAAATCTGTGCTAACAGTTTAATATTGTTATGTGACGAAGTCATTGCAAGGAAATTGCTTATATTTGAATTTTTCGTGTTGATCATTTTTGTAGAACTTTTTAAATGTCCGCCCGGCTACATGACAAAAACTATCATCTTCTTTATCATGGTAATGATAGTCTAGTGTTTGTCTATGGCGTCTCTGCAGCTGTCTGGATTGCCACACACACACAAAGAGGATACTAGCTTTGACAATTTACTTCTCTTGTCTTCTCCTGGCTGATTTAGCGAAGCCCTGATTACACTGTTTACTAGTACAAGTAAACACAGTGACAAATTGGCAGTGTTTAAACATTGGAAATAAGCTAGTTTTTTTTTTTCCATCTTTCTCTGACTAATTCCTCACTCCTGCTTCTTAAAGCCCCCTTGATGACCATCACTTTGAAATCTGCCAGGCACACACATCACCTAAGAAGTAAAGTGTATACAGGAGTCATTTAAATGCAGTAGCTCAGTAACTGTCAGACAGGACCTGACTACAAAGATGTCATCTCATTTGCACCATGTTTAATGTCTTTGGCTAAATGAGAGTAAGTGACTGATTCACAGAGGCAGCATTAGTGCGTTTAACAGAAATGGCTATTATGGGAAATAATGAAGCATATTTGGCAGTATACAGGCGACAGACCGGTTTTGACATTGTTAGACATACAGATCATAAACGAATTGTGAAATTGTGTGAGCCCTAAGGCATCACTGTTCCCCAGAGTTGCACCACCTAATCAAGACCATGGCTTGCGTTCAGATCCGAAACCACATACGGAGATGTCGTTACCTAGCAAAGACTAGCACCCATCCCTTCCTCTTTAGTCTGAAGAAAGAAAAAAAATCAGTGTCCAAGCGTTCACATCTGCACATCCAGCAATTTGAATGAGACTTTGGTAAAAGTTGCGTCATCACAATGGTGGTGAAACTGGTTAATATGTTTTCCATCCAATAGCCTATGATGACAGTAACCCCTGAGTCATATTTCGAGACATCCAAGAGACTTCATAATTACACAGCGATCTGTTCTATTCTTGACCTACAGATGCAGGTTAGTGTTGAGCAGAATGCCGATGAGATTTTTCAGTGGAAATCTGTTCACCTCATTTCCTCCCTTTGGCTATTGAGTTTTGAATTCTTTGTCTTTTCAAGTTCATGTCTTCCTATTTTACTTTCTAATTATCATCTTTGTAAACTTGTCTTTAGACTACATTGAGCTACTTTTTTTTAACAAAATATTGACTTCTCTTAATAGCACCATTAAATAATTTTTCATCAACATTAGATGAGAAAAGTTAACTGGTTAAATCATACTTGACCATAGCTACAATGAAGAAGCTTATTTAGATATCCTCAATGTGATACATAAAAAAATCAAGTGTTTTCCGACTTTATCGGTCCTAAATTTTAATTTAATTGATATCTAGAGTCAATATGGTTATTGATCTGACAAGTAAAAACAAACCAACAAAAATAAAGTGGGAATATGGAGCTGACGGGTTTGTAAAATAAGTGAAGAAAACAATCAATTACTGACACTTTATTGCTCATTACTGCCCCTTTAGCTTTAGGTTATAGAGCTATTCATGTTTGTTGATGATGTTATTTGAAGGAGAAACTGAATGAAAGGATTTACTGGAAACAGAAGCAACCAAATTATTGGTCTCTTACCAAATTAAAGGACTAGTCAAAGCCATGGCATTTTGTGATTTATACGACCATGCAATGGGTCTTAATTTGTAAATGTCTTATGAAGTTACCATTTACTGTGATGTCTACTCAACACAGCAAATACTGTTTTTAAAATACTGCATGAGATCATTCTTTTTCTTATCTCTATACTTTTCTCAGTTTTTCTTGTGGTCATTGGAAATGGCTTTTTTAACTTTTTAGGCAGTATATATTTTTTAAGGAATTGACATTTGAGGGGGATGAGAGGCCTACCACACATTGTAAACATAAATGTGTGTGTTAGTGTGTTTATTTGTGCAATTTTGTCCTAACGCAGCCTTGCCCAATGGTTTGTACAGCACCATCAGCCTTGTTTATTGTTGTATGTTGCTAACAACAGCATCACATAGGAATAATGACAGTGGGTCACTCATTAGAACAGGTGCAACCTCATCCTGTCTTTAATTTGCCAGCCCCGGTTCATTTTCCTGGGTTTATTTGCTTTTGCTTTTTCTTCTTCTAACCTCTTAATGCCCTCTCACCATCACCCCGCAGGGATGATAAGTGAGCTGGTATTTTTGGACTGGTAGCCCTATGCCAGAAACCATCAACCTTCTTAGTTTTCCCCTTCAGTCTTGCATAAAACCCCACTGTCAGTTTCCCAATGGCAACAGCATCAGCTAACCTTTTTCAGTAGCAAAGTAAGGGGAAAAAGCAATGAGGAAAAAGAATTCTAAAAACAGTTATGAAATATTTAGTGTAGGTTGGTGTAGTGCTTGGCAAAGCTGTTGTTTTCAAGTGTCTTGCCTTTAGATGTTTTAGGCACATAGCATTGGAAATTGAGCTTGATGGTTAAATAGTGGTATCAGATTCTATAGTTGTGGGATACCAGAAGTGAAGACAGGTGCTCCAGTACATCACAAGAATAATCAAGCCTTAGGTCTTTTTTTATGTCTTCATCCAAGTACAGAACAGAATACCAGTAACTGGATTACTTACTGTCACTGTATGTGATTGATTGGTTGTTTGCCCAAAACTGATTTCCATGGAACCTTTTGAACAAGTGGAGAATGGTTCACAGATAAGATTTAAGAGTAGATGCATATTTTGGTGGGAATCATATTTTCTTTTTTATCTTTTTAATATCGCATTGCTGTTGGTTACTGAAAACCACCAGTTGTCAAATTAAACTCTGTGACTTCAAAGATCCACATTAACTGAGAAATAATGATTTACTCAGCCAGCTCTTGTACTTATTAAGGGTTTTACTGCTGGAGATGTCTGTGGAATTACCAAATTGGCAAATCTGTTATATCGCTTTATAGTGTCTACAACAAACTGCTTAACCACATTTAGCTATTCAGAAAAATAAAATGGTGTTGGAGAGTCATGCTGGATGTGTTGAATAGATTGTAATGATCAAGTGGTTGCGTCACATATACTGGAAACACTTTAAAAGTGGATAAGGAGACACGCACCCAGGGACCGTCTGCCCACACAAATACACACTCTGGCCCCACATGTTGCGTGTCTTTTATGTCAGTGAAGTCGACCTACTTGCAACTCTTGTCGCTGCCAACAACGAGCTAAACAGTGAGCTAATACATGTTGGGGGGGAAATAAACATCATATGAACGTCGTCTCTATAATTACGCGCCACAGTCGAGCAGAGAAAGCAGATGGAAAAGCAATGAAGACGAAGCATTGTGCCTCTTCACATACTGATTGTGTACTTACTCATTGAACCTAATAATAGGAGTAGAGTAATAATATTATAGAAATAAAAGTTGGAAAAGATCTTGGTTCTTTAAAAGCTTTGTAAGAATATTTTGGAATTGTGCTGATTCTCGGTAAAGCCTAAAACCAAATACTGAGAGGAAGCCTTGCATTTATTTTGGCAGGGAGCATCCTGAATGGTCCATGTCCAGTACTTACATCGAGTAGTGTTACGGTGCTTCCTTGCAGAAATGAAAAAGTCGAGGGCAGAGAACTGAACATTAGAAAATGCCCCTTTGATCAAGCCAAATAAAGACTGAGAACTGATAGGACATGGGGGATAATCCAGGGGATTTAATCGGAATGCTTTGAGGGACTTTCATGTTGTATTTTCTACACTTATCCAGACATTCGTGTCACTTCTGTCTGCCAAGAATCAAGAACTATAAAGTGTGAAACCCTAGTTGTCTCTGTGGACTATACAATGGAAAGGAAATGTTAGAGTCAAGCACACGTTCATCCAAGGCCTCACAAAGTTATGTACGTATTCGCTGTGGGTCACTCACAGTACTTAGAACACTTAACATCGCAGCCCAAAAGCAGAACAAACTTTTTTCTTCGCCGTCACTTTTTGGTCAATGGTTGATGAAGGATGACAAGGCTGTTTAGTTTAGTTTAAAAAAAATACCCTGATTCCATTTGGCCTCCTTTGTGAGGAAAGGAGATTATTTGTCTGTCATCAAATTAATAAGGAACTTTCTTGTTCATGGATACTGACTTAAAAGTTCAGATGAGACCATTTTACACCATGAAGAATGGCATACTACTCAGATATTGCTAGACTAAAGTACTGTATTTATCAGTTATCGGGCATTGTTATCTGGATTTCCATAAGTAGACTTGTTTTCTCGTTTTGACAAGGTTGACTCAGAAAGGGAATTGCTTTGACCTAGTAGTTACCACATCTGGCCTACAATTCAGCGGTTTCAATTTCAGATTTCAGCTTTGGCTGTCTGGTGTGGAGTTTATGTTCCCTCAGTTCGAGTTTCACAATCCAAAAACATGCAACTTGGGTCACTGAAACACTCTAAATCATCCGTAGACACACGTGATTGTGAATAGTTGTCAGTAGATGAGAGTGAGTCGCAATCAATTCAGGATTTACCCTGACTCTCGCCCAAAGACCAAAGGGCTTTGCTCTAATGTTTGCACAACTGTATCTCTGTTGTCATAGAATTCATGTGCATCTACACTTTTTGTTTTCATGTTTTAAACAAAAGCTTACAAAGTTAATACAAGTCGGAATAGGGAAGGATTTGACTGCTATGAAACTCGCTATTACCCAATCAAAAACAAACACTGGTCTACTTTGACTAAAAACAAAAGTGGCCAAGTGTTTTTATGTCTGTAAACCCTCTGTACCTATGCAAGACTGAGCTCCCTAAAGGCTCCTTAACTGTGTGTTTTGGTAGCTTAAAGAAAGTGACTAGGGACGATATCCAGATGCTCTGCTCTCCCTTAAGTACCTCCTCAAAGCCAGTAGTGTGTCATCATACTCACAAGCAAGCAAAACACAGTTCAAGTTTATAGCTCATCACACAACATACACTGACACGCAATTGGGCTTTTTCTCCAATTGAACAAAATATTGAAGTAAACACACCGATTGCCCTGAAGAGAAGGTTGGTTAGATCGTCTAATGACGATGTTATTGCCTGCTAATGATTTACATGTGAGATAATGATTGCTTCCATTTTGGGAGAGGAAAAAAAGAGCACTCACTGACTCATGTTGTGTTCTTTCATTTCCACTCAAGTCTTTCACGCTCAGTCGTTTTCTAAATGATTTCCTCACAATTATATTGGTGAGGGCCAAATTGTTTTTTAACTAAATATTAGCGAATGGAGTCTATGAGTCACAAATCTCAATCCTATTAGCTACTTTCTTTCCTAATGGATATATTCTCATCTGTAACGCAACATAATAGACACAATGCTATACACTTCAAATCATGTTAAAGTTAACTTATGTTACGTTTTCTTTCAGAAACCACAGAGCATGGATCAAGTAAATATGACAAGTGAGTTCACTGCTTTTGGTTTTACATACATACACACACACATACTAGAACTCAGACATATTAAAAAAATACTCGTGTTGGATGTTTATACATTGTGTAAGTGTACTTATTGTTGTGTCTGAGAAATGTTAAATAATACGTAAAAGCGAAACGGTGTCAAGCACATTTTCCACTTCTTAATCTCTGCCCTTAATGTTTTTGTTTAACTTCATGGCCTACTTTTGCATGTCATCAGCGGTGGCGTCAGATCTGAACAGAAGGAGAAGGTGAAGGGCAAAGACGAGACGTACTGGAAGGAGATCAATGCCGCCATGGCCTTGACCAATATGGCGCAGGGCAAGGACAGTACCTCTGGGACCACCAGCTGCATCATCCAAAAGTCTTCCCATATAGCAGAGATCAAGACTGTTAAAGTGCCACTTGTGCATAATTATTAGCTCTGAGCTGAGCCTCCTACACTATGCAAACATTCCTGTTTGGGCAAACCAATCATAAGAGGACTATTTAAAAGGACAAAGAAACATTTTGGTGGTTAAAAGTGTCTTCAAAAGGACTCAGTACGTTGTGCTGACATGCAAAAGTATTGACAAGTTGTACTGCAGTATTTACTATGACACTTTTTTGTTATATTAACTTATTTTTGGAATGACTTTCCCCCCCTATTTTTGTACGCTAAATGTGTATTTTGCCAAAGTGACTTTTGCTCTTGTCAATGCAAAGTACAGATGCTAGTAGTGCCTCTCTAATAATGTGTAAAGGATTGTTTGACCATGTTTAGAGTCGCTGTGTTGATACAGGAAGTGGAAGCGTGTGCCTTGAAAGATTGAATGAGGTCATCAATCATTACACATGCAGACACACACACACACCAATACCATGGACAAATATCATGAGTTAACACTTTGTTACAAAACAAACTCAAGTAGTTCCTTGAAAGTTTCCTGTGTATTATGACTAGAATCCTCCATTAGACTGTAAACTGAACCATATTTTGTCGGAGCTGGCAGCCCAATAATGACGGTTAGGTACGCAAATACGTAGCTCTAACGAGACCAACTCGCCGATAAGGAACCAGGGGATGCATCTCATCCTTGGATTGTATTTCATTAGTGACAATGCTCCATCTTATCGGAACAAAATATACAGAAGCTGGACCCAAATCAAGGTACACTCCCACGTGCTGTGACATAAGTATGTGCACGATATAAACTCGACCTGACCTATAAAGGGGTGTTTTGTTTTATACATTATCAGTGTTTCACGTGGACGGCATTGTCTTTTCACATTTATCAATGGGTGAAAAAAATAAATAGATGAAAACTCTCCTTGCCCCACTTCATCCTCAGCTGTTTAGCATTAGATTCAAATTGCTGTTTACAAGAAGCTGGAGGACAAACTTAAACATTTGACTTTTTACCCCTTGTCTTTCTTTGTTTGTCTTTACATGCGTACATTGCAGTACTATCTCAGTTTAAATATTTTTGTTATTGCTGATCTGTACATGTGTGGTTGTTGCAGTATGTTTTTGATCAGGCTTCTATCCTTGGTTTTGCATAAGTCTTTCACATTGAGGGCTTCGTTGACATTTGATGGAAATATGCTCTTTAATGGTATGTATTTTCCAAAGAATGGTCATAAAGTTAAGTCTGACGAACTGGAAAATGTAAAGCTGATCTTTTTTCTTAATTCTTTTAGGATACATTCAAGGTACTGTTTATGTGTCATTATGGAGTATTTTGGCTGCAACGAAAAGAAAAAGCAAATATAAAAAGGTTGTTTTATTTTTCAAGAAAAACTATTAAAGCAAATAGGCCATATTTGGGGAGAAAATTCGAGATTTTTTTTAATATTAATTTGTATTTTACAGAACAAAAATAGAGACAACCGCATATTTATCAGATCCAGAACATTCGCAAATTGACATTAAAATGCTTTTACTGATGATGGTGTTCATTCCATCCATTCGTCTATTTTTTCATTTTTCATAACTCTCGAGTCATGGTTGAGTTTAGTACACAGTTGATTGGTTCCCAATTAATGACAAGTGTTGATATCACAAAACTTAAAAAAAATCCTGAGCCCACCTCACTTCAGAGTGGCCTTAATACTCCACCCCTCATGTCAAAATGTACATTCCTTTGTAAATTGTGCAGTTTTTTGTTTTTATTTTTGACAACCCAGACTGTGATTATGGTCAAGGATTTGGGAGAGGGGGAGTGAAGCTGCACAAAGTGACGTTCTCTATGTACAGATTGTGCAAGCTGTCAAAAAGATGCACTTATGGACATGCAGAATTTTGTCATTTAACCAGAATCCTTGATTGGAAATAAGCTTTTTTTTCATGAAGTCAAAAATATTAACCCTTATGGATGCTACAATGAACTCAATCACACTAGCTAACCCCAAGGCACTATTTAAAAATTGGGGGCTACATGTGTTTTTTTTAAACACCTGATCCAGACAGGGTAGCTGTACGATATGAGTTTGGACTGCTCCTTGTGTTTCTAATCGTAACCCTCACACCTCACATGATATCCACTCTCTGGGTGGAGATTGTACAAGGGAGTGGCCTCATTTTCAGACTTATTTTTTTCTTGTTAATTCCACCCGCAGTCCATCCTCAAAAGTGACACAAGCGGAAGGTTTTTTGTACTGCCAAAATGTTGGTGCTCTAAACGCCTTTCTTAGGCCAAATCCTATGATAAATGAAAGGCAACAAAAGTATGCAGAGCCTATAAATTATTACTGACTTTGTAAAAACTAAGTGACTTTTTTTTACTGTTAAGTTATATGATTTTTTTTTCTTTTTTTGTCTGTTTTATAGAGACTGGATTTTCTATCCAATGACCAAATGCATATCTCCTTGTTATATTGTTTTATTTCATGTAGAATTTCTCTCATAAATTGTTTTTATTTGGTCAAAGCATTGAATAAACCTCAGAATGGAAAAGAAAAATTCTGGCCTGAATTTTTGTGAAATAGTCTACTGAACTTAATACATGTTTTCCGTTAAGTAACTTTAAACATTGTTGGATCCTATGCCAACTGTTTTATACTGTCGTAGCTTTCATAAATCATTGTAAGCTTTATTAACAAGGAATTCAGCTCAATGGGTACAGAATCTATATTTGCTTAGCGATCTAGACCAGTGACATGAGTGATGGCCCGGAAAACTTAACATTGTTCCACTAGACGGCAAAAACTACAATTAACCTGTCTACCGGACAGAATAATATTCGGTTCGAGATCGACAAAACAAGTACAGATGTCACATGACGAAAGCTAGTTTTCAGGAGGTCGTTCAACTATTGCTAGCAGCTTTCGAAGTTTATAGTTCAAATAATTGTAGAACTCTGCAGTTTTATAGAAACTATGTCAATTATGTGAATACAAGTGGCCAAAAATCTTCGCCAAGAAACCATGTTGTTGCAATTTTATACTTATTTCCCCACACACAAAATATAAATCACTGCAATGAAATCTAGTCTTTTTTTTATGTCAGCACACTAAACTCTTGATTCTAACACTTGGCCACTACGAGAACTCATCACAAAATCGGGCATGTTTGTTTACGACGCGCAAGGCGCAGCGGTTTTTAAGAGCTAAACAAACTAATCATGACAAGCAGAGTTAAATGTATACAGTGGCGAGCTATGTCTACCTCATACCGCACATTAGTGGTTTGAGCTGCTGCCATTACTATCTCCTGTGTATTTTTGCTACCTTCAGAGGCTTGTGTGCCCTAATTCTTTATTTGTATAACCCGGGATCGGATCATAATCAATCTGGGCAGCAGCAGCAAAAAATAACGGGATAGAAAATAAAGATTTACGAAAATTTGGGTTTTTTCTATATCTGCTGTTGTAATGTGGACACCTAAGGAAGTCTTAACATATAATTTGGAATCCTGTGGTGCGAGGCATCCTATGCGATACTGTCAAATACCCTATGACTTTTGTGTACTGCTTGAGTCTCAACTCGGTTAAAACAAACCTGAGCAAAGGCCATGAACTCTTGTGCACTAGAGAGAACACGAGAGAGAAAACAAGATTGTAAGAACAAGTTGACAGACAGATGTTGACAGGAGCCCATCCCAGACTGGTAGCAGAAAATGCCACAAACTGGACGTCGCTGCATCCTGTGGTTCTTTTGTTAGTCAGCGCCAAAGAAGACTGCCAAAAGTCTAAACAAGCAGGCCAGCTTGTTTTCCTGTATATGGGGACCTCACTATGGCTATGGCCTTGTGGATGATTCCCTAAACCACATCAGTTTTTCCCCTTCTTTTTCTTATCTTTTGTCATTGGAATTCCAACTATACAGCAGATAGTGAAAAAAATCCAAGTGACATTTCATGCTCTTCTAGCCCAAGTAGGACTCAAAAAGCAGAGTCCTACAGGATACACATAGCGAGAGACCCTCTCTTTGCTTTGCTTGCCATTTGACAGATTCCAGTTTTCACCTTCACAGGTTGCTTGGCCGCAAAGTGAACCTCAAATTAGGGTATCAACTACAAGCATGCCTTGAAAATAATTTCTCATTTTATGAGGAAGTATGACTCGTGTGGCATGCTGAAGTAATTAGCCACCATGATGTGAAATAAGCCAGGTTCATTAAAGCTTATATACCTGCCCTGAAACAGAAATATGAGAAAAACTGCTGCGGCTAATTGTTTGATTCTTGAAAGAATGGACTGATTAAGAAGGTGGTTGGGCCTTGCAATCACTTTGGGGATTTGAGCTGTTTTGGATCAGCCAGAACTTCACGGGTGTTTGCTGAAGGTGGTGTGTGCCGGTCATTGATCAAGTCATGGATATTTCAAAAGCACACATTACCAAATTGTGGACAAAAGGTCAGAAGTATCATTACTTGGTAGATGAACTATAATCGAAAATTAGCAAAGTTTAGATTGGGGTTGATGAATTGCGGAACTGATTCAAAAGTACTATATTTTTACCTTGTGAAATGTATTACTGTATAATATCCAACTAAACAGAAAGCTGGGAGCTTCCTTGCAAATATTACTTCTCGAAATGATTAATAATAATGATATATTTTAACACAAAGTAAGTTTATTTGCTAGCATCTATTTTGACATGTATTATTATTTTACTGTAGTTTTTGGACTTTAAGACACAGCTTTGAATCCTGCTGGTAATGAGTTATATGATTTTTATCGTAAATATCCCGTAATATTTTGCTGTAAATATCCCATAATAAAATGCGGACATCTGCGGCGTAAACTACATAAACTTTTTTTTCTTGTAAAACCCGCTGAGTGCTGCGTCAAGTACATATGATCCAAATATTACAACATATTCTGTAAAGTTCAACCAATTTACTACCGCATACCATATATTATAGGGACCTTAATATTAAGTGTAAGTCAAACTATAATGAATATTAATATGCAGAGCAGAGCAAACCAGTATAGCATTACTACTAAAGTGAATTCCCTATCTGGCAAGCGGTTGTACACTTGCATTCCATTATTGCATGCAGCACTTAAAAGGTTTTTACAGTGTTACAAATGTCATAAACTCTTTAAAATGAAGTCCAGTAAAACAGCAAACATTTTGCCTTCAAAGCAATCATGTTCAGCTTGAATGAGAGACCTCTACAATATGTTTATTATTGAGCTGTGGTTTGCACTGGTTTAGAAATGTACTAGATCATAGTGACAGCCGTTTCTTATAATTTACTCAATAATGTATAGTGTTATCCATGTGGTTAGTCTGGCCTCCTATTAAAACGTCTCCTCTAAAGTATAAATTGAATGGAACCCTTATAGCTACTTTTTAATCATGCATATATGGAGGAAGTATGTATTCATGCGTGTACAGTATGTATATCATTAGTTTCTTTTATATCAACACATCTACTGCAAACATGTATACTACTTTATGGCAACGATAAACCTAAGGATGGTCTGTGTTGTATGGCAAGAAAAAGGAAATAACATGACCCATTGGTAGGTAAAACTTATGACTGTCAATCTTAGCAGAAACATTATCCTTGAAGGGATCTAAATTATCAACAATCCACAGTTATATACTCTTGTGCAGATGTAGCAAATGTTGTGCTAAGTCAATATTTACATACATTAACAGTCACCCTAAATTAAACATAAAGGGATTAAAGACTGTTATTCTAAGTGGAGATCTTTCATTATTATTTTTTTGTTCTTACTCTTAAATGGCATAAGAAAGGGCTCATTGGCGGTTTTAAAGAAAATGTCAAATTTCTGTGATTGTAAGGACTGAAATGTGGAAGCGCACACATTGAATTCACTTGTGGGCGTTGGAAATGGATGAAAAAGTTCTTAATCAGTCTGAACAGCTGCCAGAGTAAATACTGTGACTGAAAATGAGATACTTTGCATGAACCGGAAAAAAGGCTGGTCTCTGGTGAGCATCGGTTTCTTGATTTTGCAAAAAGGGTTTAAAATTATGTCTTTACAATGAATTTCCAACTTTACTTTTTACTTGTTTTACCAACTTTTATCCCTGATCATATTTTTGTCTGACAAGTGGGTATTCAATTCATACTTGGAGAGGGAAATTTTCAGTGAGGCACTTCAGAGAATCAGACCACACATACTGGCATGCAATTTTTTTTGTTCCTAGGCGAACTTGAACCGTGACCCTGCGGTTCCAAAGGCCTTACAGATGAGCTCCGTCGGCTGCTTGCATGCCGACCTTAATGAGAATGGGATGGACAATAAATGAAGCATAACCAAAAAAAGGTAGTACCTCATCTTTCCCCATTGACTCAATTTCTTTAGAAAAAGATGTGGTCAACAACATGTTTTGTGTTTCAAACTTGTTGAAAAGATTGTGGAACAGCATTACTTGGAAAACAGTCTCACTACAAACCTCATGCGTCACTCTATCAAAATACACATCTGTAGGCATGCACACATACGAATGCTTTAAACATATTTTTCTTCTAAACATACAATGCCCTTGATTTTATATGGAAGAATACTTTCACAGTCTAAGGTGCATCAAAGTTGCCAAACCATAATTTACAAAGATCGATCAAGGACTTGGGTTAGGACAAGCCACCTGCTCCAATGCCTACAATAAAAAGTCACCAGTTCGTTGCTTTACATTAACCATGGAAAAGACATTACCTTGAAGGCACATATGTTGAATTCATACCATGACTACAGCTAATAGTATGGAGGATCCTTTCTAATTCTGGCACACACCTCAACCTTAGTGTCCAAAGAAAGACATAAAATACTGACTCGTCTGACCGCAATTATATTTCCACTGTGGTCGTCCATCACCGATGCCACAAAACTCCAAGACAGCTCTTCTGGACACATTTAACCATAAAGACTTCCTTTTGGCTCAAATTAGTTTGATCTGGCATTTGCTGATGTAACTGTGTATCGGAGTGTTTGACAAATATTTGCCAAACCAATCCTGACCTCATGTGTTTGGATCAGCTGGAGATGTGCCCTCGCCCTTTAAATACTGATTATTTGCTCATGTATCTGTTGGCAAATGTGTTTATGTGACACATGCCTGAAGTCACATCATTGTTTAATGATTTTACCTCCGCACTACTTCCCCATTCCAAATTTATGTTGAAAAGATGTGTGGATGTGTGGATGTTTGATGTGTGTGTTATGGGAGTAATTAAAAAATCTATTTTATGATATACCTAACACGGTAAAATCAACTGAATTTAATGAAACATGTATTAACTGTAATTGAATACAATATAATATTTTGTTGCATGGTATGTAAATTTTGGCTAATTATGAAAGAGCATTGAATTCTTCTGCTAGTCATGAAGTAGTACATTTTTATGTTTAGATGAATAAAGAAACATCATTTAGTGAATAAATAATTTTCAGCCAAATTTAGAAACAATTTGGTAATGTGGGGTTAGCAAAGTGGCTGGAAATTAAGATGAGCACGAGCAAAATGTGGGCCATATTACAATTATTTATTTATTTTTTATATACAGAATCCTCAAATGTGTTAAGAAAAAACAAAACATATCGGCCCTTTTTGAACCTGTTTGCTATTTTTATTGTATGTATGTAATGCCTTTAAATAAAATACCCCCAAAAGCAGTATTATAGTTAAGTTATTGGTTACCTTAATGCTTTAATCAACGTATTTGAATTAAAGTACAACACTAGTATTAATTACCTTTACCGATTTATTGAGTAGTTGTGGCCAGTTAATTTCCAAACACATTTGCATGTACTATATAGACCAAGTGGCCACATTTAGACAATGTTTTTGCTCTGCGAGGTTAGAAACTACAGTATTTCCATTGGGTTTCATGGAAGCAGCCTTGTGCTGCTGAGGAAAACAAGAAGCCACAAGCACTCATAACATAATGACAGCTATGGGATCACAAATAAGGCATGGACACGAGTTGGGCCCAGTGGCTCTGTGTAATATTTCATCGCAGAAAGGCTAAATAAATTCCTCGGAACAGTCAAGTGAAACCACGTCAATGCAGCAGATGTAAGAAATGGCAGCTGCCGGAGGAATGCGGTTTGGCAGTATGCAATTCCTGCAGGGTCCTCTCATCGTTCACGCTTTGTATTTAGGAATACAAAGCTACTTTGTTGACAGAGTGAGTTTAAATCTGGTTGCTTGTCCGCCGGAGCATGTGTATATAGTATATCTGTGAATTGCACAGGATCTAATCTCTTTGATCGCTAAAAAACGTCTTGCTTAAAGTCGAGCCCCATGTGTTCAGAGCTGGTGAAAGTGTCTGGACGTATTTTAAAAGGATGGCATATAGCTATATTAAACACAGATGCACGCAGACGATTCATCTATTTTGTTAGAGCATACAGTATTGTAATATTTAGGCAGGCTAGCCACCTCATAGAGACAGATTTAAGGGCTTTAAACCTTACAGAAAGCTCTGAATAAGAGTCAAATAGCCATTCTGGAAGGCTTGCAAATAAACAGGGCTCACATTTCACAAGTACACAGAGCCAAAACTGTAATGTTACCATAAATCTGGAATCAAATGGGTACACTGAGTCAATGTGGCAGTTCATTCTTCCAGATGTTACTTATGGAATTGCCTGGATGTGCAATTTAACCTTGGGTGAGTTGCAACTTCATGAAGCCAGTTTGCAATTTTCATTTGACTATGGTGGATAAAAACATCTAATCCTGTTCTACTTCTGCTAGCCACGGCAACAAACTATCTTTCTTCATGTACAAGCTGTTAATGTCAGGAGAAGGCAATATTTAAAGCAGTTATTCAGTAGCTGTACCAAGAAAATGTTCAGGAAGAGCTCTGTTGTCTGAGTGTAAATTGCAGGGGACAGCAAATATATAGCCTGACGTCTAGGATATTATTGACATTGCTGTCTTATAAAGTCAAGTTGGGAATCTCAGGTTAGGGTAAGGTTGTGTAAGAGAGAATTTGCATAAAACATTTGGAACATTATTTGATAAACGGAAGCAAAAAAAAAATTCTGGACTAAATATTTCAAATATAGTTGATTTCGATGTGGCGGACAACCATGGGACAAGCCCAAAGTGTAGTAGCGCTTTTTCAATACTAAATAAAATGATAATAATCAAAAGAAAACTGTTGACTTTCTAATATTGAGCTCAATGAAAACACCTGCTTTTTCAGAAGGTAAAGAAACCAAGCCGATGAATGTCTGCAGCGTGACTAGCTCCTTGTGTAGAAATTATCAAAGCTTAGTGGGAGAGCTAATAACACGTTAAGGTTATTTAGTGTCACCATGGTAATGTTCAAATATGTTATATGTGTTTTACATACAAGAGATTGTGAAGGTGTTTTATGGGTGAAGCTATGGTGTGCTTTAAGTCAACACTTTTCTAAAGGGTAGAAGTCAGCGCTTGATATCCTGGGGCAAAGGTTAGGGATGGCATCTCATGGCCTACCTCAAACATGCATGTGCTACTGTCTGATGCTGGATTGGATGAATGTAAATATTGGAACAGAGCACCACTGCCTGCTGGCAAGCTGAGCTCAAGCATCCCGCATCATAACTGAATTTAGGGGCCACTCTGGAATCGGTGAGCAAAGAACTAAGGTTTGAACTGTGGGGAAGTCGACTCAAGCCGTAGTTGCTGTAACACCATCTGTTAACAGCCCCAGGAAGGCACAAGACAGCGGTCGGGGTGATGACCCAGTCTAATATAACAAGTCTACTCCGGCCCACTGTTTGCAAGGGCTCATGTAAAATAAGACCAGGGAGGACCAATACAAGCTGAAACTCAGCAGGGTAATAACATGAACCACATTGCAATAGAAGGTGGTGAGGCGTAGCCAAAATAGCTGCCCCGGTACTGTAGCTACCATCTCAGCAAGTCACACTTGCAGGGAGGCATACACAATTGCTCACACCTACAAACATCTGGTTTGTAATTTGGAGGCATTCAAAGGTGTCAGTTACAACTGAAAAAAGTGTCCCTACATTCCGACTTCTTAAAAAAGCAAAACCCAGTTCAGGCTAAAACTCTTTAAGCTTCATTTTAGCAAATACAATAAACATCATTATCCTCTAAGACAGTTTACAGGTATACAGTAGTATACGGAGTTAAAGACCACTTGACAATACTCCTAAAACTGGTTTAAATTTCCTGACAGACTGAAAGTGAGAAAATGTCCAATCTACTCTTGAAAAACGTACCGTATTTACTCGCATATAAGCCGCCCACATGTATAAGTCGCACCCTTAAAATTGCTGAATTTTACAATTTCTCGAGTATAAGCCGCCCTGATTCAAAATTTTCACATCCATATTCATGGTTTTAATAGGGAGTACAATGTGTTACTTTGAAGGGAAAATCTTAAGAAAAATCATCACAAGTGGTATTTCTGAGATACTCTATGAATCAAAAGCACATCATTAGGATCAATATCATGAGGAAGTTAATATGCCTGTCTTTGTAAATGCAAAATATCAAATTATTCAATTTGAAAAAAGAAATACGTCTATCTTGAGAACTTGATGCTTTTTAAAGACAGAAATTACAATTTTCTCAACAGAAGTTTAAAATGTCGTGGCAACCAAATTGCTTATAATGTCGAAATATCTCGATTTTTTTTTTCGATGGTTCATATTACTGCAATAGTTGTCACTTTTGAACAAGAAATGAAGAAAAAAAAATCTAGCCGAATTTTGTCATGTCAAATGTATCTGTACTTAAACTCGGACAAATAAAATCAACAGTTTCACCATTACAAAACACTTGTCTTGCCCTTCCTCTCACATGATCTCAATGAAATAGAACACTCAAAACAAAGTACATATTTGAAACAGTTTACATAAGTTGAAAATCACCAAGATGTGAAGTATCATGTTTGTATGACCTAGGTACAATGTCCTCAGGGAGAGCTTTACTTGACTTTATTTAGCTTTAATAAAAGGGACATAGAATGGTTGCCTGTGTTTTCACATCCAATTGTCCACTGTTCGTTAAAAAGCACTCCATTTCCTGATGTTTTCTCTATTGAACCTAAACACGCATTGTAGCCATATCACAAAGGACTGCAAATGGTCTGTGTGAGAAAATAAGTGAAATGAACATCTGAAAGGAAGAGGGTGTGATTATGACCGCTAAAGCGTTAGTGGTGGAAGGTTTGAACTGCTCAACGTATCCCCATATGATCTACTTGGCTGAGTCTAGAGTGGCCTTTGTGAAACACCAGCCGATCTTCAACTGCCTTCCAGATCTTTCTTGTCTCTTCAAAGTGGGGGAAATCAGGGTCCCTAGGTCTTAGCGGTTTGTATTTAATTTCTCTGGTCCGACCTCAAAGCCAAGATTGGCCTGGCTAAGAAAAATAAGCGATGCAATTATAACACAGTGGGCAGATTATTTATACAAAATAATGAATTTGTTTCTATACATGCCAATCATTTCACCTAGAAGACAGTTTATTAATGTCGATTTTCCCCATTGGGGCAGGGTGCTACAGGGAAGCATAAGTAAAGTCAATGACAATGTCTGAGGCACATGGAAAACTAACACCAGAGCCATGTTGATATAAAGTGATTAGTTTATTATAGCAGCTGAAGGCCTGACTACATGGGTCTTGGTCTTTCCATGTTGTCGAGATCTGGATGGGCACCCTGACACACGAGATGACGCTATTGTAGTGGAATCTGAGGATGCATGTGGCCAGATGGCACGGGAGCATCATTAGCGAGGGGGATTATGGGTGTTGTTCTGTTAAATAGGTGGCTCATCGTTAGAATTTGGTACCTGCACCAAAAACACGAGTCATCTGCTGCTGGCCTGTTCTTGGCCCAAATGTTTATTGCAAAAGTAACCCGAGGCCAGAATGAAAGCATCCCCTGCCTTGAGAGAAGCTTTCTTTTAAAGGGTGAGAAGTCCTTATCCTCTACTTCCTTTTTGACCTGTCGCTCTACATGGGACTGTTTTAGAAAATGAAAGTGGGTTGCAAAACAAGCATTTTGGTTTAAAAAAATAGACTGAATATCAAAATATGCCAAAACTCAATTACAGCCTTATTTAGCTGATTTACCCTACATGTGCTCTGGGCCAAAGGTTCACAGCAAACCCGGGTGCAGGTTTCCAGCTCATGTAGCCTCTCCTTATTAAGTTAAAGCTGTTTGGTTGGATTGATAGGGAGATATATAAGCCTGCTACCAGGATATGAGCAGGCATATGTGTTGACAGAATCTCTGATAAGACTTCTCTCAAATGTTTAGGCTCATTTTACATTTTCTCACGAGTTTTGAAGGAAATCCTACAAAAAAAGGATTCATACTGTTTACTTTTTTAAAGCCTATTTATGTAGTAGATCATTATCATTATTAGTGTTGTCAGTATTCATTATCTTTATGTAGTACTTAACTGGAGAGAACAAACGACTACTTGTTTTCCAAAATAAGATAGCCACAGCTCAACAATACATTTATAATAGCACTACTGTAATTGTTAATCATTCATTTTCAGTACCTCTTATCCTCATAAACAGCTCCGCTGAGGCTAATCTGAGCCATCTATAGGCAGTAAACAGCGGACACCCTGAATTGCTTGCCATCCAATCCCATTGCACTATTGTATTGTTATGTTTCAATATGATAAAAACGTTGATGCAATTCAGGAAGAAAGCTTTTCGATTGATATACAGTGTATATATGTTGTTCCTAATACCTATAACTTCTAGTATTACGTATTACCAATACAGATTTTCCCATCTCACATTAAGATGTTTGATTTCACACTGCCAATATTGTTGTCTTGTTTGACCAGCCAAAACCACAAAATGTTTTCTGTGGTGCAAACAAGACCACACAATTTGTTGGTCAAATATATCAACAAGGTTGGTTAACACATCTGTAACAAATACCCACACAGCAAGTTGCAAAGCTCAATAGTTCAGACAACCTGAAACTAGACGCCGCAGTTGCCTGATTAAAAGTGAAAAGCACTGAAATGAACTCCACTACAACAATGTGAACACACACTTCCATACAATCAAAGTGTTTCCACGTGTCGCGACACCCTCTTGTGACTGTTGTTCATTAGCTAACTGTCGTCTGGTATTTAAAGCTAACTTGAAAGGGACAGTAGCCAGGTTTTAGACAACTTCACAGGAATCAACAGCCAAAAGGGTCACTTTGTCAAGAATGCCCTAAACTTAAACCATGACAAGTCGTCTAAAGAGAGACGTTGATTCAATCTAAGCGAGGCATCACATTTTCATTTCCACAGTTTCTTAGAAGCTGTCCTCATGGTAAGCATATTACTTTCCTCCTTACATGGCAGAGACTGATCTTTCCAATCGTTCTTCACCCTTAACAGCCAGCAACGCACTCAGTCCACTCATTAGCACGACAACGTGAGTGATGCCTGGGAATCGGACACCTTATGAAAAGATGTCTGATGTTGAGTGACATTTTTAAAACATGGCAGTTCTGACCAACCCTCTTGAGAACCTTGTCCGAGCTGTATCCATAGACAAGGGAGATACTGGCAGAGAGGAAGATGGGGGGACAGGGCTTTATTAACGTGTAGAGATTGACAGAAGGGTAGAAAACATTCCGTCAAGTGGTCTCTACAGAGCTGCTCTTGACTTCTCGTTTCTAAAAAGTTCCAAACTGTGTTTAGTCTATCGTTCATATCAACAGCCTGTCCTGAATGGTGCCTAGGCTTCATTGGCATAATGCCTACTTGTATCCTAAGAGTACTGTGCTTATTCCCATTCATGACATCCACAACTGTCGGTTTGATATATTGCTCAAGGATACTAAGACAGGTCTGTGGAGTAACTTTCAATTCCGACACTACCTCCCCACCCTTTCTTTCCAAGTAATACCAAATTAAGCATTCGGTGTAATTTTCTTTGCAAAAAACTTCTGTCAGTTACAGCTTTGATTGATGTTCATTGGTCACTTTATTTGCAGGTGTACCTAAACACTTACCTTCAATTGCATTAAAGCCTTGAGTTATAGCACTTAGGAAATCACTGGAATTACTTGATTTAGAAAGGTGAGGTAGTCCTATAATTTGTAAACATTTACTTTTAAGTAAAGTCGATATGGCTTGAGTATGAGTTCAGCACAACGGCAACTTATTTTTAAGGTATAAGGTGAGGAAGACTCCATTTTGTAGGAAAAATGTTCATAGAAGATACGCATTGAGTTTTACAACAATGAATTCACAAGTCATTCATCCAATAATTATTCATATAGCAACATTCACAACTTCAAAAGGCATTGTGGACCAAAGTACCAAACACAGTGATCAATAAAGCGAGACAATTACTTATGAAATCATATGGAGATTGCGGAAAAACCTTAGGAACCAATTTAATGCAACTACAAGGGACAACGCTGACATTTATAAACCGAGAATAGAACTGTACAGGTTGACTATTAACATGCAGTACACAAGGTTTGGGTAGCTAAAGAAGCATTATTTTGTTTTGACATTTTCTCAATCTACAGAGGCATGTTTCATTATCGGTGACATTCTAGTTTGGGATTGTTTTCGCAGTGAGCAGTCGATGGTGATTATAGAACTTGACATGTCATTTTTACTATTTTGGGGGCATTTAGAGCCCGCCCCCAAAGAATCACAGGAATAGAGCATCTGTCAGCTAAGGATGTTCCTTACTAGATGATGTTTTTCCAATGTAGGCACGAGGAAATGGCAACCCTCACAGCTCAGCACACTGTCGCACCACATGAAGGCCTCAGTTAATGTTTAACTGAGACATATTTCCAGACGGCGGCCTGCACTGCGGCAGGAGATGAGGAACACGCTACAAGCATCCTCGCTCATGCTGCCAGCGCTAAGCCTTTCATAATCGCCCAGGAATTATACACATCCCAGTTAAAGCGTTGGTAGGGTGAGTTATGGCTGTGGTTGTTCCCCTGAGAAATCTGCCAAAAATATGATTTAGTTCAATCACACGTCTGGGGTCTGAAGCTTCCTCCGACACTGTTCAAACACACGTCTTCTTTTCTGAAGGCAACGGAATTTGAAGGGGGCCGACTGCAAACCCCTCACCTAACAGTGACATTTCCAACATGGCAACCATGACAGGAGTGTTATTACTCCTCTCCAAAGAAGATGACACCACAGAAATAAGCGAATTCGTTCCTTTTCATTTTTGTTTATTGCATCAACAGCGCCAAAAGTGTGTGTAGTAACAGCAACATTTTTCACTTTAAAAACTCCAAATTGTTTTAATATATAGGGCAATCTGCAGTGAGCCTAATACATTCAGCGTTACAATTTAGGAACTGCTAAACTACACAAAATGTACACAATGAATGTTTAAAATATTTTAAAAAGAAATAAAATGGCAGACATAATACTATAATGTACTAAATGACAATAACATGATTTTATGTTCAATTGCACTCAGCTCCTAATAGCTGTGGTACTAAATCTAAATGAACAAATAAGATAAGCCTTTACAAAAATGGCAAGGCAGTTACACATGCAAGTACAAAAAAGATCCCATTTGTGATTAGACATAGAAGGCTATCCATGTCATTTTTCACAATCCCTGTATTAAAGATCATCCACTCAATCCTTTTGTACATTTCCCAGATTCAACATTAGCACTACTGTTAAACGCATTAGCCATACAGGGCACTGAGCCTTTTTTTTTTAAACTTAAAATTTAGGCAACACTTGCTGAGCTGTTTAATATTGAGCAGTTTTTCTTCATTGTGACAGAATACAGAGCTGCTAGTGATATCACTGATATTATCTGTCTGAATGATGGAGCGCCAAAGTGTCTCGCACTCGATTGAAGTGCCACATTGGCTAGAGGATTCCCATCTTCGGTGTTGGGCGGAAAATTTTTAGCTGGTACTGATCCATTTGATTCATCCACTTGTGTCAAAAAAAGAAATCCAGGGCGTGGAAGTCAAAGTCAATAAAATGGGTAAATGTCATCCAAAAGACTTGAAGTCTATTATACTCGGAGCAAATGAGGCAGTTGTGCGGGCGGGATTTAAACCGTTAGTGTTAGGAGTGACTTCAAGATGGTTTGGCATTGCAGAACACCGAAATACGGAAAATGTGGTGTATACCTATTTATATATAGCACTAAGGATAAGAGTCTTAGCAAGACACGTTGTCAACTAATTAATATATTTTAGCTTTGTTGACTGTCTTGGACAGTTTACCAAGACTTTTTGAACAACCTTAAGCTCTCAACTTTGTATTTAGAGGCAGTCTCTTTCAATTCCAGCATGACTATCCTCTGGTGTACAAAGTAAGGCTGTTGAGATTGGATAAATTGGATGTAAAAATAATCAACAACAAAAAAAGAAAAAAAGGGAAAACAGCTCGTGATGCCAAACCCATCAAGACAATAGTAGAAACTATTAGGTATTTTATTCTATCTTCACTTTGTGTAAGTGAAAAACCATGTTGTCCCATAGCTTTTACTTGCTTTGATAAATATAAAAGTTAGTTCCAACGAGATATTCATTCAAAAATAATTAAAAAAAACACTTATTCATATAATTTCACTTGGGAACCATATTTTTGTACACTTTGGTTTGATGCATCATGTGACTCTTCAAGAAAAAAATGAGTTGCTGCAAGTAAACTAATCAATCACAATTTTCCCCCAAATCCTGCATTTCGACTAACACCAATTGAAAATGCGGCAAGACTAATCCACCACGGATATCCTGTTGTTGCAATCAGGGCTAAGTGACTATTATATTTCAAGTGTACCCTTTTAAAGAACATGTGCAAACTGTAACACCTGTGCGAACACAGGCACGTTGGTGGATGGTCCAGCCCACGGTCTGGGTACAAAGCACGCAACTACACAAGTGTGGGGGGAAAGAGGCGGAAGAGGACGGAAGCAGAGGTTTGTGTCAGTGTGTGTTGTGTGTTACCACCAGTATGTTGAAAAAATGCTTGGCGAGTTTGCGCTCGTCTAGAGCAGCGAGCAATATCCACCGCAGCTACCGCCTCCCGCGTCCTCATCGGTGAGCTGCACTGCTCTACCATGGCTCTCAGTTTGCCATAATCCTGGACTCTGGATGATCTTTTCCACCAGTTCTTCAAACGCACATTGCACGCCATTGCGAGTCTTTGCGCTGGCCTCTGCGAGGAAAAGAGTTTAAAATTATAGTAAATGGCTGGAGCATGAGTTCTTAAAAGGGGAAAAAAATTGAGTGCACTGCAGCTGACTTTTTGATGTTTGATTTATAAATAGACTAGACCAAAAATTCTTCTAGGAGTATTAGAGTGCCATCTCAAAAAGCAGTTTCCCCCTCTTGTAATATAGTCTGCTGCAACGTGCCAATGACTCTTCTGAGACGAGGGAATCCTTTTGGCTTACCTATAAAAAGCATGGAATGTTTTCTTGCAAACTTTAGTCCTTCAGCCCTGTCGAGCTCGTGGTTTTCCTGAAACAAAGAAGTAGTAAAGGTTTATTTGAGGTCTGCCAGGTGGGGCTGTCAACTAGTGTGAGCATCTGAGGGCAGGGAGGGAAAGTTTAATTTATTTTTTAATGTTTTTTTTTAAGAATAGGGCACAATGAATTCATAATGCTCTTTTTAGTGGTCCACTGGCATCCTGGTTTAAAAGAAGCTGCCAGAAATATGTGGGTGGGTCTGCAAAGCTCAGTTAGTTCAGTCATTTTTCGAATGGTTGTGCCTTTTTGGGACATTTATTTTGATCTATGCTTACAAGTCGGATTTAACAGATTGAAGTAGTATAATCACTGAATGGCAACCTCTAATGACACGTGTGGGTAACAACCCAAAAAGGAATGAAATAAAATATGGCAAATATTCATGTTTGTCTGACCATGATCGATTATACCAGCAATTAGTACGATAATGTTTATATTAGTGACACTTTTCATTTGTGCCGAGAATTTTATCCCATCCCAAATTTTCACTGTGAATTTAGTGACAAATATGAAAAAATATCCCTGTGTGGACTTCAATAAAAGGTTGAACTGAACAATAACTCACTAAGTAATAAACTACGTTTGAAGTGACATTCAAAAAAAGATAAATTGAAGAAAGACATTAATTTTAGCATCTTGAGCTCTTCAGTAGCCAATTAATAAAGTACAGGGAGTCTGAAGAATGCAGTAAAATGAAAATAATCTAAATAATACAAACCAGTGGCTTACCATTAAAAGACAATGGATTAAACCCTACAACAATCCATCAGAAGGAACAGGGTACATTTAGTCTAGACAGTTAGATTCTCATAAAATATGATGGAATAGATAGTACATTTACCTTTTATGATATTTATTGCTGTATGAAATAACTCTAGACAGATATAATGAACAATAACTAGAAACATACTCACCTTATCGATTTTATTTCCAACAAGCATTTTGACAAGATCATTCCTTGTGCAGTATGTCTCCAACTCATTGAGCCAGTTTTCCAATTTAGTAAAAGTTTCTCGCCTTGTCACATCATACACTGGAGCGAAACAAGCAAACCGAGATCAATAAAAAGATTATCCACAAATTTCATACACACTGATATTTGTGTAATTGTCAAGAGAACTATGTTGAATTTATATGAACACAAAATGCATTAGCAAAACAATCAGAATGTCAAAACGAGCTGAAGAAGTGCTGTTATAAAACGATTACCTACCTAAAATGACACCCTGTGCACCACGGTAATAACTGGGTGTCAGAGTTCTGAAACGCTCCTGTCCTGCAGTGTCCTGCAACAGAAAATCGTATTTTTAAGGCAGGAAAACAGATTCTGTAAAGAAGCCCAAGGCAGTCTAGACAAAAAGAATGAGACGCGTTCAAAAAAACAGATGCTGAAACAATGCCACATGAGTGCCATCTTCTGGGCAATGGTTAGAAGTGAAAGATTGCACTATACCAGAAAACATTATAGTGAATTGTTGCACTTACCCATATTGCCAATTTTGCCTTATTTCCATCTACGCTGATGGTCTTCACTTTGAAGTCAACACCTAAACAATTAAAAAAGATTAAAAAGGAATCCATGAGTAGTGATTAAACAGACAATAACTATTCATATGGCTGGACCAAATTTACCAAAGAAAAGGTTTATATTGTGGTACCTGAAGCGTGTAAATGAATGTACTTGTACCTCAATTTGATTCTACTGAATGAAATTAATTCAAATACCATTTTCAGTCAAAGATCGCTCTGTAATCTATTGCGACAGTGAGTCTGGTTAACCATTTATCATTCAATTAAAGATCAGTGTTAGCATATAGTCCACATTCTTTGTGTTTTCATTTGGTATTTGTGCGTTTTACTGTTTGTCCCAATGAAATGGCTTAAATTACAATTGAATGAAGATTTGTCATCTATTATAAAGCAAATTTAATCACTATTTTTTTTTTTTTTTACATTCACCAGACTGAGCTGTATCAAACTAATTTGTGAACACTATATGTCAATGCCCAACAGAACTTTCTGCCTATATTTAGGGAAAACTTTTGTTGAAAAAAAATCTTATATTTTGCGTTCAACTCTTCCTAACAAAACTAATTTGGCTGAGTTTTTGTACCGCCTCTCCTATGAATCTTGTTGCATCTATCTTTAGATGTATCTTGTTCAACTGAGCTCATCTGCCTTACTCACCTATTGTGGCTGTTTGCTCTGGGTCAAATGTGTCATCCGTGAATCTTAGGAGGAGGCTGTAGAAAGGATCACAGAAACAGAAGGCTTAGCGGAAACATCAAAATAAAGCACATGGTTATTATTACTTTAACACATAATTGTGTGCCGACAAAGAATAGATGTCAGCGAACTGGCCTACTTAAAATGACCGCAACTTGCCTAATCACAAGATGACATCATTAACATGATGTTGTCAATAGGCAAAAGTTCAGTCTTAACTCCAAGAGATCTCATTGTATCAACGTCTTAATTACAACTACTGATGGTGAGGCAAAGTTCACTGAATTGTCTTTCTTCTAAAGCAAAGTTCTTTTCGAGCAGTGAATATCGAAGCAGCAATTGTACAGTCACTTCACTTCTCTTGGAGACCGCCACACTAAAATGTATTTTGCCCAACTAAGTCTTTATCTGATAAATGGAAGCCTGGGCAGGGCTAAAATCTGCTTTTATATATGAAATCAATGTTATGCCATCTAAAAGCTTTGAGGCATAATAATAGAAAATCGCTTTTGGAAACGCTGCTCTTTGACTCGATGATACACTTACAAGCATTACACAATATATTAGTTGGAATTTACTCTTAATGTTTAGCCATACATGCAATCACAGTAGGAGGGTGGTATTATATAGCATTTTTATTAACCATATACACAGTGTCTATAAAACTGAAATGTGTTTTCTTCCAATGCTATGGATTTATTTATTTATTTTACTCTATGATTTTGCTTGATGTGCAGATCAAAGATTATTAAAAATTCAGTCAAGGACTTTTAAGGATTTTCACACACCCCGTATGGTCAATTACATTTTACTGTACATTAATAATAATTCAAATACTAGTCCCTATTTTGTTACATTATGAGGCTATATATCAATGTAAATTCTTGGAGTTGTTAACTGCTTGTTTTACGTGTAATAGTCTCATATATTACAATTAAGAAAAAGAAAGTACTAATGACAAGATTCAGAAACAGAATTTTGAAAATTACAAAACATCACAGTTTTAAGTGGTCATTTTCACATTCTATGATGATGTTTGTAATGACAACGCAACAAAACAATTATTTTATGGCGCCTGCAGTAACATGTCTGATGAATTTGATATCAAGAAAACAAGGCGTGTGATGTCACCATCATGTTTTCTTGATGGTCAGCTACGTGAGCTAACATTTAGCAAAAAGCTAATTTAATTATAGTGTATTTAAAGAATGCACATCTGGCAGTTATGTCGTGTTTTAAACAAAGACATACAAACTGGTTCGGCGTCAATTAATTGAACAATGCGTGCTTGAGAATGTACTACCTCACGAGGCAGCGTTAGCAATTACCCACGACATCTATTCCCTGCCTGTGTACTTTTACATACCTTGATTTTCCTACACCACTTTCTCCGATAATTAGTATTTTCAGCGTTGTCAGTATGTCTTCTTCCATTACAAAACAGCGATCTGCTCCGTCTACACTGAACAAGGCAAACAACCGATCAAACAAAATCTCCAAACAGCTAGCATTCCTGTTTACTGCTTTTTGGTGGGTTGAGTTTGACAGCGTTTTGGTGATGAGACAAGAGTCCAACCATTTCCGGTAAGACGAGTATAATTTCCGCCTTGTGACTCTGGGAACGTGCGTGAGTGGCGGCCATATTGGTAGGGGCTGCGTTGCATTTAGGCAATGTGATTATGGGAATGCATGGTGCATATCATTTGCTATATTTCTTAATCATTTTTTTTACGAGATTTCCTTATTTTGTTGACGTCAAATTATTAATAAGGTACCTCCCCCTACAATATTGTCAAGTCTAATACTGGGGCATCTTTTTTTGGCTCTAATAGTAAAATACAATTTTAAAAGAAACAAATAAAGTATGTTTTGTAAATTGTGGAAATTTTACTGGTGGATTATTATGCCCATTCATTTTTTTTAAGGGGCCAACGGTTTTGTGGCAAATCAATATTTTTGAGTCAAACTTGTTTGCCAATTTTATTTCAAAATCAGCCATTTATATGCTGGAGTTTGAACGCAGTCTCCAATTAATGATGACTGTCAAATAACCAAGACTACATTTGTCTCCATCTATTATATGAACTAATTTAAACCTAACTTATATTTAAATATGATGAATTTTAAATATGACATTAAACTTGTTATTGTCTCATCCATGTAAAGCCTATGATAACTTGACAGACATCAAATTAGATTTTACAGTTTATTTAATAAATAAACATTACAGCATTGGGGCGATAACATGGTAATTGAAATAAAAGGCACTTTTTCAAACAATACTGTAAAGGCGCAGGTGTGGTGCTTCTGAGGCATTTAGGTGAATTTTGTTAAAATGCTTTTTGGAAACAACAAAGACACACAAAATAAACTAATTCACGTAAGATATTTTTGGCGTGCTTGGCAAAAACATAAAAAAAGGACCTGAGGAAAAGAAAATCACTGTTAATAATAGATGTTTTACAATTGCTATCCTTCATATATATATATTAAAAAAACACCAATATTTCCTAAGTGTATACCTAAGTGGTTTACAGTCCATTCATGATTGCATATCAACCACAAAATGACAGTTCGTTACATTGTTTTTGTGGTCTAATTCCTTCAAAGTAAGCAATATTTAAGAGTGCAATAAAAGTGAATTAGTTCTGAGCTGCAGTCCAAACTACATTTACAAATATTTACTTTTGCAGCATGTCAACCTTGCCAAAATGTAAAACTAAAGATGTACTGTGACTTGATATTGTATTTGCTCTTCAACATATATACACATTGTGATATAATGTGATGTTATGGCTAATGACTGAAGTATCAAAATCATTTTAGATCTTGTCACATAGAAAGACACAAGAGACAAACAGTCAGTGCAGAGACGAGTAGAGGCCGTGAAATGAGCGCACATTTAAGAAGCTAAATACTATTTGTGGGGCATAAATTAATATTTATGATATCTATCTTCAGGTTGATAAAATAAGTGAAATTTTATGCCCACAACAGACCTTTGGTAAGATAGAAATACAAATGAAATTGATGAACTCCTAAGAAATATGCATTTGAAAAGTATATACACATAATGTACAGCTAAAATTCAACAAAAGCATATAAATATGTGTTAGTAAAAATACAGACGCATGTGCATTTAAATGACGAAGCGACGAAATGGAACAACAGAATCTTCCTCCAAATGCAGCAGGTCAAATTCTTCATCATTTGCCTTCATATTTGGGATTTACCACAGTGGTAACAGCACTTTTGTAGATGGGATTTTCACCCTGAAAATGAAACAAAAAATGTCGTCATAATTACATTTCATTTTAAAATCCAAAACTCATTTTCAAGTTCCTGTTAAATTCATGTAGTTACCACAATTTGGTTGTTTTTCCATAATTTAAATTGCACTCAAAACACTACAAAACCATGCCTTTGTGATAATATTTGAAGTAATACACACATGACCGCGTTAAACGTACTTACCAGAAATGGCTTTTTGTAATTGAAATTGATCCTCAAATCCTGTGTATCACAGCACACTCATGCACTTGCTTTGTCACTATTACATTCCTCCTTACGATCCCTTGTAAGCTCAATGTATGATTTAGAATATTGCAAACAGAGAGACAAAAGAAAGATACTGAGAGATAGTGCACACACAAACAGCCCATGCAGGAAAATAAAGTGGAACTGTGAAAGAATACGAACTTAAAGAACAGCAGCTTTACGTCCATAGTTTGGATTCTGGAACTGATTGATAGGACTCTTGTATATGGGGTTTTCTTGCTACAGATAGAAAATAAGCATATCAAGAATTCAGCGATGGGGAGACACAAAAGACTGCAAGACGAAGACTGAGGGAAAAGTACGAATGAAAAGAAATGTCATGCATAACGCAAAAGAGAATCAGAATGAGACTGTTTGTTTAAAGTCAGTGCGCCATAAATTGAGAACTACTACACTAATCCCAGCAGAATTCTGGTGGGCAGGGATGTGATAAAAAAAAGACTAAGACTGCATTGATCCTACCACAAGGTGGCGCTGGTTTACAGCCTATTAAATCGTGCTGCAATTTAGTCATATTGATGTTGGCTGATGACTGAACAGCAGGCAGGAAGTGGGGAGGGAGAAGGGGAGGTGCAGACACTCCCCGGAAAAAGGTTCAACTCTGCCCAGAGTGCATAACATTCCCTAAAAAGTCCATGGAGCGAGCAACATTTTCCACTATATTTTAAACGCCGTACAAAGGCAACCATTTTGGATCCCTTTCCCCAGACGATACTACAAAAATTGCCCCTTTGGCGTAACATTTACAAGCCTGCAATTCTCATCGTCTTTCCCGAATAACACATTGTCATCCCAAACGGTTTACTTTCTTAGCAGAAAACATTGCACCTAAGATCCACAACACCTGTTTTTTGCATCAATATGACTCAGAAGTATCCAGTTTATATCTCGGAACTAGTTTTACTTTCACATCTTTCACATCCTCACCGTGTCCCATTTGGCATTCATCTTCTCCTTCTCAAATTTGGCAAACTCTCTCCTGTCATGAATGATTGTCAGCAGCTTCCAAATGAGCAGAAGGGCTAATCCAATCAAGACAATGCCAGCAACGACACCCGCCACAATGGGGATGATGTCAGGACCAGCAGGACAATCTGAAACACAGCATTGGAACATCAATACAGACGCTCCCCTACTTATGAACATTCGAGTTGCGAACAACGGTACATACGAACATGTCTGCGAATATAGCATATGTCGAAAAATGTTCGGAGAGATGCTGTAAGTTCGTAAGTTAGATTTTGTATTGCGCGCCTTTTTCCGAGTAGTGCTTCTTTCCGCCGCTAATACCGACGCTTGGCGCTGTGAGAGGGAGGAGGCTCCGTAACGTGTCAAGGACGAGGAGGAGGAAGAAACGCCTGTCCCCATGAAGAAATTCGCTCATAGATAAAGCCATCGCACTCTTCGAGCAGCAAGACCCAAATATTGAACGTTGCACAAAGGTTGCAAATCAATTGAATGATGCCATACAGTGCTACCTCATCATTTATGATGGAAAAAAAGAAGAAAAATGTGCAATCGTCGTTAGATCGCTTCTTTCGGCCAGTTTCTAGTAAATCCTCCAAGGAAGATACTCATCAACCCTCATCTTCTCCTCGACCCTCAACTTCTTCCTACATTGAAGTTACGGAGGAGGAAGTAACCTTTAAAACCCATTCCAGCGACGACGAAGACCCTCTCATGATATGAAATCCTCCTCTTCCTCCTCCTCCTCCATCATCTCCTTAAGCATCGAGTACATCTTCCAAAAGTAAGTTAAACTTAATTTTATTTATCTTATTACGTACATGTACATACTGTGTGTTACTTATACACGCCTTAAACTTACTTATATAAACCTTCAATATACTTATATAGGCCTTAAACATAAATTATAATACAAAATATAGCACTGAAGCAACTTACGAACAATTGCTCGGAACGTAACTCGTTCGTAAGTAGGGGAGCGTCTGTACAAATATATCACTGATACTCTCATGTGACAGAATGTGAAGCAACTCAATACTTATTTAATAGTCCAAAACCACAAAGCCTGGAATGAAATAAACATGTCGAAAAAGAACAACCTTACCCAGAGTTTCAACCACATGGACCTCCTTCTCAGTGTTGTTGTTGACAGCGTAGGTGTAGTAGAACCAGCAATCGTTGGCATCTCTTTCTTTACAGTGCATCACGGGGTAGGTGGCATCGTTGGGTTGAGGAAGCTTATCTCTGTCCTTCACTTTAATCAAGTTGAAGTCGCTGCAGTCTCGTTCACATGTTTCCTTCTTTTCACCCGTGCCAAATGCCCGACACTGGACACACTCTCTGGCGGTAACAAAGATCAACAAAAGTGATGAGGAATTTATCCAGTGTAAAGTGATCCCCGGTTGTCTGAACGCTTTCTTTATTCAAATTCCCAGGGATTATTAGCTAACACCCATGGTTTTTATTTTGAGTTTCTGCAGGCCTAGAATGCCTAGTATGGTAGAAGATTACACTGGCAAGCAAAAATTCTAAATATTTCCCTTTTCCTGTATGCTTTAGATCACATGTGTCAAAGTGGCGGCCCGGGGGCCAAATCTGGCCCGCCATATCATTTTGTGTGGCCCGGGAAAGTAAATCATGAGTGCCGACTTTCTGTTTTAGGATCAAATTAAAATGAAGAGCATAGATGTATATTAAATTTCCAGATTTTCCCCCTTTTAAATCAATAATTGTCATTTTTTAATCATTTTTTTCTGTGTTTTTAGTTCAAAAATTATTTTGTAAAATCAAAAAATATATATAAAAAAACTAAAATAAACATTGTTTTAGATCTATAAAAAACTGAATATTCAGGGCTTTTAATCCAGTTCTTTTAATCCATTTATTAAAAAAAAATCTCAATATTATATCTAAAATGGTCCGGCCCACATGAAATTGAGTTGACGTTAACGCGGCCCGCGAACCAACCCGAGTCTGACACCCCTGCTTTAGATAATAATTTGTTAGCCAAACATTTTTCCTATTACTTTAACTTATAATGTTGTTTAATGTATATTCCAGTGCAATGTGTGTATTTTTCCCTTTCATTGTGCATTCATTAGATAGTGTGACTTATACTCAGGACCTCCTTATTATATATATTTTTCCCTTTCATTGTAAATTCTTTGATTAATGCGACTTATAGTCCGAAAAATATGCTACTTGAACTGCCGATGTCAAGTTGTTTTCTGTATGAAGGACTGTCGTCCAAGCCTTTTTCTTCTGACAGGTCAAACTTACTTGTGTTCAGTGCACACCCCTGGACATGTAGGGCATGTTTCACAGGTCGGACCCTGGAATTTGGGGTCAGTGCACTTGCAAGTCCCACATTCACACGTCCCTCTGCCGTTACAAATCTGTTTGTTGCTGGCCAGACAAGTAGCTGTATCCAAAGAGCAGTCGCAGGCGCTTCCACTCCACATGTTGTCACAAATGCATACTCTGCACTCACAACGTCCATTCCCTAACGAAAAGAAAACATTGTCATAAAAAGCTAGATTCAAAATGTCTGTTCAAGTTCCACTAAGCCGCTCACCTCCACACAGTTTGTTCTCTGAACGGTCACAATTGAAGTTGTCACACTCGCAGTATTGCCCACTATAGCGCTCCTCTGGCTTTTCTCTTTTCTTGCACTCGCACGTGCCGCATACACATTCGCCATTGGTGCTGCAAATGTCAGTACCGTTGTCTTTGCGGCAGGTACGGTCCATGTCCTCTGTTGCCACATCATTGCTGCTGCATTCACACTCTTTGCCAACACGTCCTTCGTAACACCTGGGAGATAGAATGAAGCGTTGCATTTTTTTTGGGGGGGGGGGGGGGGGGGGGGGGGGGGTGTCTTGAGGATCCTTTCTGGATTATTTCTCCCTATATGGCCACGTTTTTAGTTAGAGTCATACTTACTTGCAGGCTCCACATTCATAGGTCCCATTTCCAAAGTGGCATTTTTCACTTTTGGCCACACCCTCCTTATGGCATTCACACTCACAAATAAAGTTGAGCGTAATCTCAACCTCTTCTGTAAATCCTAACGGCTTTATCTTGATTGTCTCAGATTTCCCTTTCTTTGGACAGCCTTTAGATGTCACACTGATGCTAAAAGTGACCTGGTGTGGAAAAAAAATGGAAATGTACTTCAGTCTTTAACAGTGGCTATATAGTCAGTTACTCCAAAGAGTCATTTTAATTGTTACCAATATGCATTTTTAAATCATTCATAGGCATTTAACCTATGTCAGACAAAGGCACAGATGTGACTTGGCTAAAGTAAATAAGTTTTTTTGTATATACTTTTTGACTCTGTGCAGTATTTTCATAAGCTAGCTGTATATATGTATTAAAGCAAGGTAAAACAGTAGTAATTAAAAAAAGATCAATTTAATGTGGAATATCCAGTATAAAACCCCACTGGTAGTTTCTAACATGCAATGAAAATAAACCAGTTTGATATTGACCAAATTCAATTCCTCACTTCATCTCCAATTGATATGTTGGAGCATTTCCGTCCATTTTCACCCTCAGTAATTACTCCATTCTTACAGCGGGATGTGTAAGCAATGGTCACTCCTTCTGGAAGCTTGCTGTTCTCCAGAATGACCTCAGATGAAAGCGACTGTCAAACAAAGAATAGATAATAACATGGCTGTTGAATTTTTTCCCTTGCGCTGGAATGTCAGCTGGCAGTTTTGTTTAAACAGTAGGCTAAACAAATAGTTTAAAATGAGGAATTACATTTGCAAAAGTCTTCATAACCCAGAATCCAGGGCAGTTTTGAAAATTAAATAGAACATATTTCAACTATAACATGTAAATAACTTATGGTGTTCTAAAAAAGCTGAAAATCAAACCATTATGCAGAAATTTACTGTCCTAAAGTCATACTTACATTGTATGCATCTATAATAAGATTGATAACATTGCTTGAATTGGCAGACAGGGTGCCCACTGCAGATTTTGGTATCAGATTTCTCAGCTCCTAAGAACACAAAAGACAGACACAATTTGATCCTTCTTTTTAAATTGGTTTAACAGAATTGAAAAAAAAAGGAAAATGAGTACTGCAGTACAGTAGTTTTCGTCTTACTATTCAGAGGAAAACTATTGAATTACACATGTTTTATTGCTCGGAAGCACAGCAGAGCTTCTGTGAGGTCAGACATTGAAAGAACCTTCATCGAACTCACATGGGAAAAGGCTATCGCTGAAAGACACCTGGAAATAATCAAAGATTCTAGGAGGTGCTGCCATTAATTTGTAACAGATGTTTTGGCTTAGTTGTTTTTTCCCCTCAATGTTATTGTTGCATTTATTTATATATTTATACCCTGGGGAGCTACATTGAACATTATCCAAAATGACACATACATGAGAGAAAAACAAAGAATAATATTAAGAATAAGGAGCAATAGTTCTCCAAAAACATGCATAAGTTCTAAAAGACTTCCACAATTTTTGAATATATTAAATATTATAAGAAGTCAGTCAAATCAATCAATCAAATCAATCAAAAGCCTTTATTGTCATCATACACAGCTGCGTATAACGAAATTGGTGGTGCTACTCCAGTGTGTTTTCCCAGTAAAAAAAAAGAGAAATAAGTAATATAAAAATATAAAAAGGATGTGACTTTTTATATTTTTATATTACTTATTTATGTTATGTTTTTGTTTTTTTTACTGAGAAAACGCACTTTGTGGAGTAGCACCACCAATTCCGTTATACGCAGCTGTGTATGATGATAATATAGGCTTTTCATTGATTTGATTGCAAAGTGCGTTTTCCCAGTAAAAAAACATAAATAAGTAACATACAAATATAAAAAGGATGTGACTTTTTATTTTTTATATTACTTATTCATGTTTTTTTGTTTATTTTTTACTGGGAAAAGGGAAAACGCACTTTGTGGAGTAGCACCACCAATTTCGTTATACGCAGCTGTGTATGATGATAATATAGTTATAGACTTTTCATTGATTTGATTGATTGCAAAGTGTGTTTTCCCAGTAAAAAAACATAAATAAGTAATATACAAATATAAAAAGGATGTGACTTTTTATTTTTTATATTACTACTTATTTATATTTTAGGTTTTTTTTACTGGGATAATGCACTTTGTGAAGTAGCACCACCAACTTTGTTATACGCAGCTGTGTATGATGACGATAAAGGCTTTTGATTGATTTGATTGACTTCTTAATCCCGCTCTCACAAAGTTTACCCTGCCAGTTGATATAAATCAATGTAAATGTATCGAGTATTGCTCAAATAAATAAGATTTTAAATTTTAGAGCTTTATCGTAATCTCAATGAGTTTATTCACATATAATATTAGGGCACAACAGTGCAAAAAGAAGAAAGTACTAACTTGGTAAACAGGCTGAAACTCCTCTGTAACAGCAAATATAGTTTGAATGTTGTTGTCACTCAGCTTTTGAACCAAATGAGCAATTGAAGGATAGTCCTAAAGGAGAAAACATTAAAATGTACAAGAAAAGCACATACAAGTCATACGGGTCACGTCTTTTTTGCTAAATTATTTTAAAAAAAAACCTGAACACTTACATAATAGTGGCTCATGGTGTATGAATTGTTTTCCAAGTGACATTTTCCATCATTAGGCAGTACGATGCCCCCTAGCTTGCCATCTCCAGCAAAATGAAAGCCAGCATCAGTGGAAAACACCAGCAGACGAGTCACATTCCTCCACCCAATCTGCTCCTGATAGACAAAGAAAAATAATTCCAATTGCAATTTTTAGTTTCCATCCTGAAATCTGCAAACGATTTTGATTATCGCTAACGCAAAAACGTGGATGTAGGGCCTATAAAACACACGTTCACACATCAGCGCATAAACACAGTTATTGGTTTGGAAATCCTTTGTTGCAAGATAAAATTGTGGAAAGCCAAGGAAGAAATCTGCTTATGATTAGTGCTGCCCACGCAAATTCACGGAATAGGAAAAAGGTTTGTCATATTTTTTACCGCATACCCCACACACAGCCACTTGCATAATTGCATCGAAGCCCCCCTCCGGAGAGTCCAGGTTTCCAGAAATGTGCTGCTGGCCTACAAGGGTGTTGAACCTTTTGCCATCACTGGTGAGCTTAAGGACATTTTTATAACTGAATGGGCTGGTGCAGTTCTGGTCACCGGTACATGGGTTCAACAACTTGGCTGGTGTGGTGCTGATATATGGCATAACTGTCTTCTCCACAAAGGAACCAAAGCCTATGGCAAATTCAAAGCAGGGATGAGGGAATGACATGAGCAAAACAAAGCTTTAAAATATAGATTGTGATCGAAATACTGTACATACCTATCCTAAAGTCAGATGTGATCTTTGACATTTCTAGCATTAAATGGGTTCCCAAAATCTTGACATTTTCCAGATCGTCTTTCATGGAATATGAAAGGTCCATCAAGTAGTAGAGGTCAATGGGATAATCTTCTGCTCGCTTGAATTTCAGGTTGAAAGTCTGGGGCTCACCTATGCGTGCACACAAATCCAATGTTACGGAAATGTTAATCGAGGTAGAGAACAATCACAGAAACAATTTTTTGAAGGCAATTGATCACCGGATCTGAGTGTGAGAGTGAGCTTCTGAGGTTGGATCTGAGTAATTTCTTCTGGCTTTAATTTTTCTGCTCCCTTTCTGCGGTTTGTCACCATTTTGTTCTTGAGGATCTTTTTTTCTCCACGGGGATCCTCTATCAACCTGTCTTTACAACCTCGGCTCCTAAGAGACTGCAACTCGTCACATCGGGTAGAAACCGCCTCTCCTTGTTTTAGGAAGTCCTGAAATCATATTAATTGAAATTGTTGATTGTCCAGGATTTTTTTTTATTATAATCATTCTTTAATACAAATGCTGGGAAATTATAGATGTGAAGTCCCAATTAAAAGATGATGATATTAAAAGTTATACAGCACTTATGAGATGCAGAAAGTACAGTGGTACCTCGACATACGATCTTAATCCGTTCCGGGACTGAGATCGTATGCCGAGCTTTTTGTAACTCGAGCGAACGTTTCCCATTGAAATGAATTAAAAACAAATTAATTTGTTCCAACCCTCTGAAAAAACACCAAAAACAGAATATTGGATTGGAAAAAATGATTTATTTCTTCTAATTCACCATCTATTAACAGAGTAACACATAACTAGTGGTTTAAAAGTGATAAAATGTGTTTAATATAACAAAAATTGGGCAGATTTCGCCGACGGGAGAGAGAGACGCACAGAGGGGACGGGGGGCTGGGGTTCGGGGGGACTTTCCACGACAGCGCACTCGTAACGCAACAAACAAATTTAAATTAACTTGGATTAATATATACAGACACACTCAAACATACGTTTAATGTAACTTTACACAAAACTGAATTCCAATTTTGTTTTAATTTTTTTTAACCTTCGTTCTGGCCGGGTTAGCTGTTTGCCACGCCTCCACCCTCACGTTCGCTATCGATGGGCTGTTTACTGTTGTATTCCCTTCAAAATATTCCGGAAATTATGCACACAAATGTCCTCACAATAGGATAACGCACGACCACTTGCCAACGAGAAGTAGTCTTGAATGAGTGATCGCGGGAGCTAACAGACTAAGGAAGGAATAACAGCCTCCCACGTATTGATTGTGGGTAATGAAGTTTTATTCTGAGAAAGGGTGCCATTGGCTATCGGTGTTGTGTGCACGAGTATACTTCATTACCCAGAATGCCCTCTTTTTGCCCGCGCATGCACGTTGTGCGTTTACTGGTCGATGCGTAGGAGAAACGAGTCTGAATAAATCGTTCAGTGCTCGTATATATCTGTTATACATGAAAGAGATGCGGCAAAAAAAGACAGTGCGCTACAATGATAAACAGCCTCTCATGTCATGGCCACCTGGCTTGGTCGCATCTCGAAATTTTGATCGTATCTCGGGCGAATTATTCGATCAAGATTTTCATCGTACCTCGAGCATGTCGTAGGTAGAGCTGATCGTAGGTCGAGGTACCACTGTACTGTAACTTTTTTCGCTACAGCTTTACAAACAGTTACAGTCCAAAATACGATTATTGCTGTTATTTAGAGCACAGATTCTTACTGGGTCTTTACACCAGCCACATTTTGCTCCAGCCTGGATGCACTCCCCGCAGTATCTGGCATTAGCAGTGATGCACTCATTCCCCTCTGAATGAAAAACAAAGAGAAAAGAATAGCGAGTGTCAGAGTCTGCTGTGCAGCCTCTGCAAAGTAAGCAACCCTGTAAACCCCGTGTTTGCACATCAGTTCATCTGGGAGGCTGCGGTTGAATTGTAATTATAGACAGGAGCGCAATATCCAGCCTCCATTGTTCTCTCTAGAGGTGGAGTTTCAACACTAGTCAATGACATCATCAGGATATAACAAGTAGTCACTCCTTTATCCTGAAAGGGGTAGTCATCACTATGAATAATACATTTTTTATTACAAGCTCACGTCATTGGTATCAAATCAAGTCTACCTTTCTGAGCATTGCAGAAGACTCCTAACAAAGCAGATATCAAAAGCAGTTTCAGGTCCATCTGGAAGAACAGGGAAAAAAGAGATTTCATTATTATATGTTCTGTGTAATCCACAAATGAAATAATATTAGCCCATTTTGACGAAAATGTATTTTCTTAACGAATATCAGATGATTTGGATGGTGCCCCTAATATTTAAACCCTAGACCAGGGGTGTCAGACTCGGGTTGGTTAAAGGGCTGCATTAACGTCAACTCGATTTCATGTGGGCCGGACCATTTAAGATAAACTTAGATAGACATTTTATAAATGGATTAAAATAACTGGATTAAAAATACCTGAATATTCAGTTTTTGATGTTTATTTTATCTTTTTTCAAATATATTTTTAGATTTTACAAAATGATTTTTGAACTAAAAACACTTCATTACAATTATTGATTTAAAAGGGGGATAATCAGGAAATTTAATATACATCCAAACTCTTCATTTTAATTTGATCCTAAAACAGGACCACACAAAATGATGTGGCGGGCCAGATTTGGCCCCCGGGCCGCCACTTTGACACATGTACCTTAGACTCTAAATGGGACTGAAGATATAAAGGCTTGACGGCTTGAATCTGTAAACAGTATGGCTTTAACTAGGGGGCAATAAATTATTTTGTATGTGACTGGGTTTTGGTAATGTGGGCAGTGTTGGCTATTTTCAGTCCGTTGCGTGGCAACCGGCAGATAATTAAATTCAGACACACACGCACATGTATGTGAAAACAATCACAGAAAACACACATTAATATGATCAAGGGGATGCGCACATATGTAGGGCATCAACAGCAGATTGCCTTTCCCAGCAATTTCACTATAAATAGCTTGACCTTCTGAAAGTCCTTCTTGTGTAATGCATATTGACCTCTCGATTGTGTGCAGTTCCTCTGGTCAGCCAAATCGATTGAATCTTAATGCTATTCTTGGGACTTAATAACGATCCTGGGACTGAGTTGAACAGCTGGAAAGAGAACATCTAAGGTCACGCTTTAGCTAAAAGGCTGCCTTTTAAATTTGAATAAACTAATGACAACACATTGGTTATCAGACTTTCTGAGTATTGATAACAGACATGATTCTACAAAGGAGAGGTTTCTTGGTTAAGAAGATTGTGTCTGAACATTTCATTCATTTTATCCATATCTTTGCAAGAGTCGCGGGGGTGCTGGAGCCTATCCCAGCCAACTGTGGTTGGCCAATCTACCCAATCGCAGGGCACATACATACGTAGGGTCAAAATAGAGTGTTCAACTAGCCTATCATGCATGTTTTGGGGATGTAGTGGGAAACTGGAGTACCTGGAGAAAACCCACGCAGGCACAGCGAGAAAATGCATACACTACATAGGAAGGTCAGAATCCACCAGGGATCTCAGAATTGTGAGGCAGACATCTAACTACTCAAACACGGTGCCTTTGTTTGGAATATTCTCGAATATAATTGGGTTACTGTAGATACTGATAAAAGTAAGGATCAGATCTAAGGTTATATAATTGGAAACCTGACTGCATTTTTGGAAAAGAGACTTCAAATCTTGTTTTGTTTGCTTATTTTTGTTTTGTATTGAAAAATGCCATCATAGAGGGGTACACAGAATCACAAAATTAGATGATGATTACAGTAAAAAAACACCTTAATAGCAAACTTGAAATACATCACACATTCATTTTGACCCATCTTATGGCAGAAACGGAAGGGGAAATTTGGAATTTGACCTCTGTTTACCATTAAAGTTCTACATGCTACTGTGAAGATTTTCAAAAAAACAAATCTAATTTACAAACGATGGAACCTAGAAAAAAAGACCCATACGATTACATAAATCACAAACTCCTGAAAGTCATTGCTGAGACAGTTTCCACGAGAGTTCACCAAATGCAATAATGAAGGCAGGAGTCTCTAATCAGAGCTTGATGTGATAACTTATTACTAGTGTTTTAGACCAGTGGCAGTCACTGGCTATTCATAGAAGCTCCATAAAAGTCTACATTCCTTTACGCTGTGGTAAAGGAAGAGCTGACGTTCAATGTGGGGTGTTAAGTGATGCATTCCCTCAGTGCCGGCCGGTGTGAGTGTGCACCAGTGTCCGATTATAAAGACACAGATATGACGGCAGTATAGCCTCAGCCGCTGAGATTAGACCTCCAGTGCTGTTCACTGGCGTGTTTATGTATGTGTCATTAGATAAGACGCACATTTACCCTAGCTGCACCAATACTATTAGATTGAGGGCAATCGTTTTTGGCTACACCTGACCACATATTGACAGATGAATACATATTTTGTTATTCAAAGAATAATTTTCTGAGCCATTTAGCCTCAAGAGGGTGGCAGGGGTGTTCGAGCCTGTTGCAACCAACAAAGGGCAATAGGTGGGATACATCCTGAATTGGTTACCAGCCAATCGCAGATGTTTGATTAGATGAATGAATAAAAAAATGCATTAAGAAAATCTCACCATGAAGTAATGTAATTTAAGCGATGTCAAATAAAGTAAAAAAAGGAATACAAATCTATTCCTTGGCCCTCTTAACTGCCAGTAGGATGCAAAATGGAAATAAAAGTGTGCTATGTGTCTGTGCAAAAGCGTGTGCGGTCTTTTGGTCACCGTTTTTTGGTCGCCGGTCTTTTGGTCGCAGTCTTTTGGTCGCCCGGACCGCGACAACGGGCGACCAAAAGACCGGCGACCAAAAGATCGCCGACCAAAAGACCAGCGAACAATTGACCGTGTACCGTGCAAAGGTAGGTGCATTCATAAAATCAATTGTTTTATTTTCAAATTTATAGTATAAACTGGCTAAAGAAAGGGACATTTTTGGTTTTAAAAAACATGTTATAGAAAACTTTTTATTGTTTTAATTTTACAATCATTTTATTTTTCAATAGTAATATTTTAGTTTTTTGTTGTTGTTAACATACTATAATAATAATAATAATCAGACATAGGACATAACCATGTTTGCAATTCAAATGCAGCTCAGAGAGATCATTGATTTGTCAGAAGTTTTGCAGCTGCAGAGAGGAATGTTCTAAAGAAAACGGCCGTAACTTTGAAGAGCACAGAGCGAGGGAAAAAAAGGAAAAAATTAATGACATGACAGTGTTATCTGCTTCCAAAATCCTCCTCCATAATCCAGAATGATGCAAAACAAATCATTTAGCATTTGTTCACTTTTCTGTGCTGCCTTTAAAAACATCATGTTCATGCATTCATCTTCTATACCGCACATCCTCGAACCGGCATAATGTTTCTATATAAATAGACAATGTGATTCATAACATGAAATAATAAAAAAAGACCCACTGCTAGATTATCAAAGCACACAAGCAAACAATTAATTCACAAGCAACCCAACATTATCTCTATTCTATCAGTTAAAAAGAAGGAAAGGAATGGTAGGCCATGTGGTCTATGTTTAAAAATGAACCAAGATAACTGAGTAAGGAAATTGAAGAGTTGACTCCCCCATGACAAGGATAGAAACCCACTACTATATCACTTCACTTATGTGGAACGTGAGCAATGAAATCCATTGTGTCGTTCCTGTGCAGGCAAAATTCATTTTGCAAGTATAAATATGATGAATACTTTTGGAACTGGAGCTGCTACTTTGGATTTACTATTACAAATGTGATTAAAAAACTACTGCTTTTAATAATTGTATTGTATTGTAGTAGGGAATTGAACTGTTTCAGTCAAAACATAATGGATATGGGAGAAATTAATTTTTAACACACAAACAGAAACATCTGCATTGCTATACGAGCAAAATAAAATAGGTAAATTGTGGCTCTGACAATGGCAAATATTGTAATCATTTTTTCTATTGACCCAAAGGGAGAAGAAGCCACTATTACGGCAACATTAAATGAAACAGCCCTCAACATGCACTTCAAAATTGACAAGGGATATTAGAGGGAAAGAAAAGGCAAAGTCAGCAAAAGCAAGCCAAGTTTGTGGGATCTTTTTTTTGGAATTGAGTCAGGTTCTTTGCCTCAGAGTTGGGAAATATGTGCCGCCTTTCCTGTTTTTCTTGCTTTCCCATTCCTCCTTTGCATGTCTGCGTATGAACATATTCAAAGTGCAGGAAAGCCTTGTTCTTTTAAGAGCATTGTGAGCTGCCAAAATGTTTCACTACCGAACCACTTAGTGTATCCAATAGCACAATGAGAATTTACTCATATGTAACCACATTTATTTATCATTTACTACCACTAAGTCCTTTATTGGGAGTAGACTCTATGTTTGCATTGTCCCGACTAATTTTTTTTTTATACTACTTTCCTAAATTGCAACTTAAAATGGGTAGTTCTGCAGCATTGTATGTATAATAAATTGAGTAACAAAAATGACATAAAACAGCAACATATTTGGAGAGTTTCCATCATGCTTTTTAAACTCATCAGCGTTGTCTCTGCCAATCTTGAACATTCCACAACCCCCTTCCCCTTTCCTTCCTCTCCCACTCAAACCAGCATCACAATCCACTGTTCACTTACAATATGTGATCCAGACCAATGCAATAGCTTCCTTTGACTTCAAATAACAACAAAAAGGGGGCATTTTGGCACAATTGGACGTTACACATCTTCCGACAAAGCTGAAGGACAATACCAAGCAGTCTCCTTTAGTGCCTCTATCCACCCCCTCCCCTAATCATCAGGAAGATCATCTCATGAAGGACAAAAGCAATAAATCAGCCTGTCCTCTGAGATCATGAAAGAGAATCTGATTCCTAATGTGCCCCCCACTCAGTGCTCCCCCTTCCATAAAAGAGGTCCTATGTGATGAATAATACTACTAATGAGAGGGGTGTCTTTAATCGTTAGGTGTTTCCCTGCTTTTAGCAGTATTAAGGGCTAATTGAGGAACTTAACCTGAATGTTTTTTTCAACTTTTAATTGCCAGATGTAATTATTCATTGATATTTTCAACACAAATGCCTTTTTTGTGGTAGTACACAAAAAAATATTGGTAGAGTATTGTGTCCCTATGTCAATGAATCCTTAGCAAGACAGTGCATGCAAGTTTTCTAATTATTATGCAAATTGTTATAGAATATATTACCTTATCATTATAATAGTGCTCAAAAACTGGAGTCTCTCCAATGCCACTATCTCAGTGAACTGGTCCTTCCTCTGCTGAAACACAGGAAACTAAATCACACAGGAAGCCTGAATTATGTTGCTGGAGAAGCAACTACGTCTATCCCAACGACCCCCCCCAACAGCAGCATTCGATGGCAAGCTTTGTAATCAACACAGAAAAAGAGTGAAAGTCAAATCTCAGTCATTTCTATCTATATTATGAAGGCAAAAACCCAAGCGCTCCACACAAAAATATCTGTGTAGATATCTATTTCCTGGGAGAGAGAACAAGAACAGCAGCTCCTTCCTGAGACATGATCTATTTAGATAAAAAAATGACGGCATGTCTGCAGCCTCAGACAAAAACAGCTGTCAAGTATTAATCAAGAAACCTTGTCCAGAATTAGACCTTTCCAGCAGAGCTACTGGTCCACAGCATGTGCTGTTTCTGCCACGAGACAGACTTTACCTGCCCAGTAAACATACATGGTAGCATTTTTTAAATGTGATTGAGCACATGCCTGAAGGAAAGCAACCATAGAGCAGAACACAAGCCAGCTAACAGTAGCCAAGATGTCATAAAGAACTACAGCACCTCTCCAAGTGTGCGCCTGGTCCGTTTACCTCAAAACAAACAGCAACGTCCAAGTTTGGTGTTAATCTGAAGGGGCCCAGCTGTGGCTACCTCTGCCTGTCCGGCCAGAAACTACTATAATAATGAAAAGCAGATGTTTTCTTTAGGCCCCAAGCTTGACACTTGAACTTGAAGGACTCTATTTCCGCCAAAGCAGTTGAGAACTCTGCAGATCAGTAACGATAAGCAATTGATGGTTGTGTTAGCCCTTTTGGGATCAGTAGATACCTGTCAAATGTCATTTTTCAAGAAATATTTAAATGTTTCTGACAGGACATCATGTCCTACATCAGCATCTCAGTACCACTGGGAAACTTAAAGGTATCAGTGTCGCAGCTCGTTTGTCCCTCCTGGCTTGCCGTTGGGTTCGAGCAGCTGCAAATTATTCTTGATTACTTTCTGATGGGTGTATTTAAGCACCACGGAAGTCGTAGTCGGATTGTCCTCTGTGACACTGCATACATCGCTGCAAAGGTACTGTCCTCCCTGCTCCGGTTTTGTTTTGTTTTGGGATGTACAAGTCATTGTTATTTTGTAAAGCTTTTTGAGTCATTAAAATTACTGTCATGAGCACAGTTCGTCTCGCCTCCTCCTGCTTCCCCGCTACTGGGTCCAAATCCCTTTGATCGCGCCACGACGTCCCGGCGCGATCGTAACAATCAGTGACCTACAGGTTTGTAATTACACAAAGAGCAAGCAACCACTTGGAGTTTCAGGTCCATATGTTGTTTTTATTTCTTCCTTCTACTAGATGTGCTATTTCATATCTAATTGTAACTCAGTGGTCATTGTTCAGACTTGACTGTCAAAAAGTCCCATTCACAAAGACAGAACACAGTTTGCATTCTTCATTATGTCACTGATTAATAGTCATCCTAAACAGTGTCGCTCTCTTCTCTGGAAACATGTTTCCATGTTCCATTATGGGATTTGGTTTAATTTGGGACTTCTAGATTGAAAAAAAAACAATGGAGGTCCATGTTAGTGCTCAGTTGTGACATTTAAAAATGATCAAACATGGTGGAAATGCAGCCTGGCTGTATTTTGGCAAAAAAAAGGGTCCAATATTGATTATATCTATGCAGTTTATTACTGTACTGTACTGTACACAACTTTTAAATGTATATTTCTGTTGAAATCCTCATGTTATCTGAAGTCTTGAACTTAGTAGTCTTCAGAGTGATTAAGGCAACATATCTCAGCAGACCCTATTTTGTTACAAAATAGTACGAAAATCCAAATAAACATTCCTGTCCCCTCGTACAGATCAGGCTGTGAAAATAAACCCATTCTGCTTCTATTTTCTCCTTCAACATAACTTTAGCTGCATTTTCATTGGAGACCACAGCAAGCAGGTCAGCTTTCACTACTCCTCAGAGGGTCTTTTAAGGCTGTTTTTAGAAGCAGACGCCACCTAAAAGACATTAAAACTAAATGCAGAGGGGAAAAAGATGGAGAAGCTGTTGGCAAAATAGTTTGCATATGAAACCAGTACTAAAGACACACCCAATAATGCAATTACAATATTTGTTGGAACATAAAGTGCACAGGATTATAAAACATACAACCACTTCTGTCACAGGAAAACAAAAAAAATGGCCTCAGGGTGCACATTTCTCACCCGTCTCACGAGGACAAGTTCACACATAAGGTGTGTGCCACACACGAGAATTGTCACACGTCCACAAAAACCCTTGTGTGAGGTGTGTAAGGCCTCATAAATCAGTTCGGAGCTTGGAACCTGTGACGGCAGCTGTTCTCTGTAAGGCCACAGCCATTTGGATGACAGCTAGCAGTATTATTCGTCCTACACCGATCCATGTATGTCCTTCCTTCCTCAACAATTAACCTTCCGTACAGTCAACCCGCCCCCCTTCCATGTTTCATTCAAACGTGCCCTAGTGTTCCCGACATAACCTCCCTCTCATCCCGCCTCCATTTCCTTGATTAAAATGACTGCGGACTAAGCAACTGTTCATAGGACCTCTTGTTCTCCTCTATGCGGATCTCTCAGCCAATGAATCTGCAGCCTGTCATTTAGTCAATGCACTGGTAAAAATAATATAGGTGTGTCTGGGGATTTTCTAGTAGTCGTCTATGCTAACTATACCAATCAGATCAGTGTGTAGAATCAAGGATGAGGACAGATATGTCATTGGGTAAGATGATGAACCGCAGTGGGTTGCATTATTAGAGCATGAATGGGTGAATGTGAGCTAATATATTGTGCTTTAGGCAACATTTAAAAATGTATAAGTATTTAAAATGTATATATGGTATTCTCCGCACCGATCGCAACAATCTCCAATTTCGCAACTTGACAACAAAGAGTGATTACCAAGAATGTGATCCTAAGCAGTAGGCACTTATTTACCTCAGTACAAAGGATGATTTATTTCAAGCATTTTTGTCTAAACAGCAACATCCCCTGCTGTTAGGTGGGTGACCCCTGAATAATTAAACCTAAGCATTTGAGAAGCAGGAATCACTTCCAAATCACTGTCCACAGATGCCAAAGCATTAATCTTTTTTGTTTGTTTGTATTTTTAAAGTGTACAGATATTTACTACATTATGATGTTGATCACAAACAAACAAGAATTAAAATAACCATTAAATTACTCATCTAGTACCTGAGCACTATGTATAGTCTACTGATCTTGTTTATCATATATAGCATTGTACTATTCAAAACAAGGAAAATAAATTAATACTATATTCAATGTCAAATTATAGTAGAAAGGAAAGTCAAACTGCCCACGTTATCAAGCACAAAATACATGAATAAAACCATTTAAGTCATTAGTTTTATAATGGCACAAGATCAACTGATCTATTATTTACCTTTGTATGAAAGTGGTATTCCCGAATGATCACCCTGAAGATAGCAGTCCACCCCCCGACGATCCGCCACAGCAGCGGCGGTGTAACTCACCGCCCCGCTGGCACTGAACCACTTTCTCCACACAAAAAAAGGAGAAAATAATTAAATAAAGTTACAGCAAATAACCGCTACTCCAATGTACAAAAAAGATTTAAATGATCTCCACAATAAAATAAAACGTGAAATGGAATGAAAAAATATCTCAGGAGCGCCTGGTGAGTTTTTAGTAAACTGAGAAGCTGACACGAAGCTCCGGACCCAAACAAACATACCACGAAATGCAACCCCTTAAAACGTTTTACTTCCGTTTGCATAATAAAATAAAATAAAATAAAATCTGTCTTTAACCTTTATAATTCCATAACACTTAAAAACAGCATATTGTAAAAAACCTGGTAAACATTTTTTTACAAATAAAACAATTTTACTGTCGTTAAAGGATCACTAGTGATCATTTAACTTATATATAGTTTTATTTTGTAAGTAATCTTAAACAGAAGTCCGGTTGTTCTTTAGTTACTTTGGTGAGCACGTCCAGTCTTTATGCATATTTCTACCCTCTTCACGTCACTATTTAGAGAATTAACATAAACAAAAAGCTATTAATATAGTGTTACAGCCACACATATAATTAAATATAACAATATAGTACTACAAACTTTGATAAATCACTATTCATGGAGGTAAATAGTTTTAAAACAGACTGCAGTGCTCATGCTTCACTAATTTATAATTCCAACAAAACCAACAGGAAAATTAATCATTTAAATGTGAAACAACTACCATTGGTGTAAGGAAAAAACAGGTTCTGGCTAGATAAAATATAAATAAAAAAAAAACATTCCTAGTGGGACCTGTTCTAGAAAAAAATAATTTTCTTTTGAGAATTATTCTAATAGTGAGCGTCAGTAGTTTACTAATGAGGACATATAGAGTACATAGGGCTTTGTCTTATCCTTATCCTCAGAAGGCTCGTGGGCAACGTTCCCTCTAAGATGCGCCCTGCAAATATATTTGATATAAGTATAACTTTTTTCTGTATCATTTTACTGTGAAATTCATTGCGTGCCTGGTGACCAGCCAATCATTGGATGTGACGCAATCACGCTGCGCAGCCAATCACGACATTGACCGCACCTGCGCAAGAGGCTAAAGCTAACTCAGCTACCGTGAATGTTATACGTCACCTCTCCAAACCAGCGTTAAAAAAGAAATGTGCATCTTTTAAGTTGAAATGGCTATCGGAGTATGTGTAAATGGAAGAACAAGCGTTGAAACTGGCGGACATCTTTTTTTCGAGTATGAAAGGTCTGTTCTGCAAAACGTGGAGCGAATTAAAGTTGTGAGCGAGTTTTCCGATGGAACAACGTGGACATTTAATGAAAGCAGACCACCTCAACAACAGACGTGAAAAATAAGGTAAGTCAGATTTGTGCAAATTCTAGTGTCATTTATCACATCGCATTTTCTGAACCGATTTATCCTCACTAGGGTCGTGGGGGTGATGGAGCCTATCCCAGCTGACTTCGGGCCAGAGGCCGTGGACACTAAATCGGTGGCCAACTGATTGCAGGGCACAAGGAGACAGACAACCATGTACACTGATACCCATATCCAGGGGCAATTTAAAGTGTCCAATAAGCCAATGTGCACATATTTGCAAATTCCACATAGTAAGGTCCGAGCCTGGATTTGAACCCAGGTCCCCCACTGTGAGGCCAACACGCTAACCACTTGCACCACCGTGTCAATTATTAAGATTCTTTATGTATGGGTATATAGCGGCCCGGTGGAGTGAGTGGTTAGCGCGTCAGCCTCACAGTTCTGGGGTCCTCGGTTCAAAATCCAGGTCATGTCCACCTGTGTGGAGTTTGCATGTTCTCCCCGGGCCTGTGTGGGTTTTCTTCCGGGTACTCGAGTTTCCTCCCACATTCCAAATACATGCATGTTGGCTCATTGGACACTCTAAATTGCCCCTAGGTATGAGTGTGAGCGTGAATGGTTGTATGTCTCCTTGTGCCCTGCGATTGGCTGGCCACCAATTCAGGGTGTCTCCTGCCAGCACCCCCCGCCACCCTAATGAGGATAAAGCAGCTCAGAAAATGAGATGAGATTATAGATGTACGGATATTAATAATGCAATGTTATGGCTAGATCATTAATGGGTAGTAAAAATGCACTTGGTGACGGTAGGTGTCATACTGGTGGTTGTGGGGGCTATTATTTACAGTTACAAATATTTTTTAACTTGTTTATCTGGAGGGGATAAAAATTATAGAAAATATTTCTGGGTGGACACAGTAGAAAATGCTTAGGAAAACAAACTATCAACTCCGGAAGGGCCTTGAATCCTGTTTAGTCTCCAGGGAGTGTTTGACCCCCCCTGAGAAATGCAGAAAACTGATGCTGCATTAAAAGGCTCCAAACCAGGGATGGCCAAGTCCAGTCCTCGAGAGCCCCGATCCAGTCTGTTTTCCATGTCGCCCTCCACCAACACACCTGATGCCTAATTGGGATTGGTATGAAGGTTCTGGACAGCTTGCTGATGAGTTGATCATTTGATTCTGGTGCGGTAAAAGCATAGTTATTGTATCATCTTTGCACTATGCCACCAGGATTTGATTTTTCCCCAAAAAAAGCTTTTTGATAGCCTTTACCTATTAACAAGAAATTAGTGGAATTAAAAAGATAAATGTTTCATTGACTAAATCAAATCACAGTACCAGAATAACACTGGACAAAACACAAATGATATATTTGGGTAAAAGTTGGGTAGTAATTCACAATATGAATTAAAGATGAGTGACTAGATGTGGGGGTAGATTTGTTTTGGAATCAGTGGCAGGATGTGATCAAGTGATAAGTCATGTTTTACAGGAGGCGGAATATTTTACAATATTATCAGAGGATGTCCGAACAAAAAGGAAAATGATCATCCATGAGTAAAGAATGAGAGGCAGGGTACAATACATAAATGTGGAAATGTCCCCACCTAGTGGCAATACATTGTATACATAAATATAGCTTGCAGTTGACTGGGAATGTGTTGAGTATACGTATCAACCTTGTCTTGTGCAGTGGTGGACCGTTAGGGCCAGCAAGAGCTTCTCTGCTGGCCTAAAAAATATCTCAATCACAGACTGTTGTTAGTTATATTTTGCCCATGAACATTCCTTTCTTATCTCATTTTCTGAACTGCTTTATCCTTGCAGGGGGTGCTGGAGCCAATCCCAGCTGTCTCCAGGCTAGAGGTGGGGAATACCCTGAAGTGGTGACAACCGTGCACACCCATACCTAGAGGTAAAACGACACAGGAAACATTTTCCCTTAGTTGTGTCTATGTAGTTGTAGTCAAGACCTTCCAATAATGACAAAGTAAAGCGTGGCCAATTCGTGGTGTAGTGGTTCACTCACCTGACTGCCATGTGGGCAGCTGGGGTTCGAATCCTGGTCGGGAAACATTTTCCCTTTGTTGTTTCTATATATTTGTAGTCAAGACCTTCCAATAATGGCAAAGTAAAGTGTGGCCAATTTGTGGCGTAGAGGTTCGTTCACCTGACTGGCATGTGGGCAGCTGGGGTTTGAATCCCATTTGGGAAGCATTTTCCCTGAGTTGTTTCTATATATTTGTAGTCAAGACCTTCCAATAATGACAAAGTAAAGTGTGGCCAATTCATGGTGTAGTGGTTCACTCACCTGACTTCCATGTAGGCAGGTAGGGTTCGAATCCTGATCGGGAAACATTTTCCCTTAGTTGTTTTTATATATTTGTAGTCAAGACCTTCCAATAATGACAAAAGAAAGTGTGGCCAATTTGTGGCGTAGAGGTTTGTTCACCTGACTGCAATGTGGGAGGCTGGAGTTCAAATCTTAGTTGGGAAACATTTTCCCTTAGTTGTTTCTATATATTTGTAGTCAACACCTTCCAATAATGACAAAGTAAAGTGTGGCCAATTCGTGGTGTAGTGGTTCACTCACCTGACTATGTGGGCAGGTGGGGTTCGATTCCTGTTTGGGAAACATTTTCCCTTAGTTGTTTCTATATATTTGTAGTCAAGACCTTCCAATAATGACAAAGTAAAGTGTGGCCAATTTGTGGCGTAGAGGTTCGTTCACATGACTGGCATGTGGGCAGCTGGGGTTTGAATCCCATTTGGGAAACATTTTCCCTGAGTTGTTTCTATATATTTGTAGTCAAGACCTTCCAATAATGACAAATTAAAGTGTGGCCAATTCATGGTGTAGTGGTTCACTCACCTGACTTCCATGTAGGCAGGTAGGGTTCGAATCCTGATCGGGAAACATTTTCCCTTAGTTGTTTTTATATATTTGTAGTCAAGACCTTCCAATAATGACAAAGCAAAGTGTGGCCAATTTGTGGCGTAGAGGTTTGTTCACCTGACTGCAATGTGGGAGGCTGGAGTTCAAATCTTAGTTGGGAAAGATTTTCCCTTAGTTGTTTCTATATATTTGTAGTCAACACCTTCCAATAATGACAAAGTAAAGTGTGGCCAATTTGTGGTGTAGTGGTTCACTCACCTGACTGCTATGTGGGCAGGTGGGGTTCGATTCCTGGTTGGGAAACATTTTCCCTTAGTTGTTTCTATATATTTGTAGTCAAGACCTTCCAATAATGATGAAGTAAAGTGTGGCCAATTAGTGGCGTAGAGATTCATTCACCTGACTACTATGTGGGCAACTGGGGTTCAAATCCCGCTCTCTTTTGACTGATCACTACACTATGTAGTTCAGTAAATGGGTAATCCTTTTTTCATTAAAATAAAGACTTAGTCATTTTTTTCAGCAAAACAATTTTTAGACAGTTGCTGTTCGGAATTCGAACCTCACCTGCCCACATGACAGTCAATGATCAAACCTCTGCACCATGAAGTGGCCACACTATATTATTGGAAAGTCTTGACTACACATGGTTGTTTTTATTTAAGGGAAAAATGATTACCAACTGGGATTTGAACCCTGTCTGCCCACAGGGCAGGCAGGTGAACAGGCCTCTATACCATGAATGGCCACACTTTACCCTGTCATTATTGGAAAGTCTTGATCACACAGATATAATATTTAGATTTTTTTTATACATGGATTAAAAGAACTGGATTAAAATCCCTGAATATTCAGTTTTTAATAGATCTAAAACAATGTTTATTTTAGCTTTGTTTATATATTTTAAGATTTTACAAAATGATTTTTGAACTAAAAACACTGAAAAAATGGACTTAAAAATTACAATTATTGATTTAAAAGGGGGGAAATCAGGAAATTTAATATACATCTATACTCTTCATTTTAATTGAATCCTAAAACAGAAAGTCGGCACTCATGACTTACTTTCCTGGGCCACACAAAATGATGCGGTGGGCCAGATTTGGCCCCCGGGCCGCCACTTTGACACGTGCTCTACACCATGAAGTGGCCGCACACTACCTTGTCATAATTGGAAAGTCTTGACTACATATGGTTGTTTTTATTTGAGGGAAAAATGATGCCCAACTGGGATTTGAACCGCAACTGCCCACATAGCAATCAGGTGACTGAACCACTACACCATGCATGGCTACACTTAACTTGGCCATTTCTGGAAAGTCTTGACGTCTCTATTTAAAAGAAAAATGTCTTAATCTTTTTTTGATAGAAAATGGTTTATCCACATTAATATTGCACAACCTGGAAAAAGTGGTGTGGGTTGCCAAAGACTAACACAGCCAAACCAAAAAAAGAAAAAAAAGTCGAGGGCGTTCCCTGAATTGACGTCACATTGGTGAGCCGGAAGTGAAACGGACCGGAAAAGACAATGAAAAAAAACGGTTTTCGTTGACCTGTATGCTTTGTTTTGTTTGTAAACGTCTTTTTAGGTTTTTAATCGCATGATCTAAACGGCCTAATTTAGGTCAGCTCCAACCAAGACACGTTTGTTAAAGGACATGAACAGAAGTCCACCAAGAAGTTGTTGTTTTTGACGTTGGCTGATCTTTGTGTACTCGACGCATGCCGAAAGGGTAAGAAATGCTCCCGTTTTCTACATTGCAAGCTTCTATAAAGATATAGTTCCACTTGCATTCATAATATCTCCAAATCGAATTGCGTTTAGTGTTTTTTAATCGTTTCAAAGATCGCACAAGGACAGAAAATAAGACGGTTCAATGATGACTTTTCCAATTCGAAATTCCTTTACAGACCATTTGTCATAAAACGAAAAACCTAATTGTGGAAAGACACTCTCTCCAGTAATATTGGTGATATCTGACCACTTGATTCATTTATTTATTTTTTGGGAATGACCATGTATAGTAAGGCTTTAAAAAAACGACATAGTATAGTAAGGCTTTTTTCTTTAAAAAACGACCATTTATAGTAAGGCTTTTATTTTTTTTAAAACGACCATGTATAGTAAGGCTCTATTTCTTTAAAAAACGACATAGTATAGTAAGGCTTTTTTTCTTAAAAACGACATAGTATAGTAAGGCTTTTTTTCTTTAAAAAAACGACATAGTATAGTAAGGCTTTTTTCTTTAAAAAAAAACGACATAACAAGTAAGGCTTTTTTCTTTAAAAAATGACATAGTATAGTAAGGCTTTTTTCTTAAAAAACGACCATTTATAGTAAGGCTTTTTTGAATAAAAATGACCTTGTATAGTAAGGCTTTATTTCTTTAAAAAACGACATAGTATAGTAAGGCTTTTTTTCTTTAAAAAAATGACAGTATAGTAAGGCTTTTTTTTCTTTTAAAAAATGACATAGTATAGTAAGGCTTTAAAAAAAAAAAAACGACAGAATAGTAAGGCTTTTTTCTTAAAAAAACGACAGTATAGTAAGGCTTTTTTCTTTAAAAAAACGACATAGTATAGTAAGGCTTTTTTTCTTAAAAATGACATAGCATAGTAAGGCTTTTTTCTTTAAAAATGACCACATATAGTAAGGCTTTTTTCTTTAAAAAAAACGACATAGTATAGTAAGCCTTTTTTCTTAAAAAACGACTTAAAAAATGACCATGTATAGTAAGGCTTTTTTTTTCTTTAAAAACAACAACATATTATAGTAAGGCTTTTTTTCTTAAAAACAACCATTTATAGTAAGGTTTTTTTTGAATAAAAACGACCTTGTACAGTAAGGCTTTATTTCTTTAAAAAACGGCATAGTATAGTAAGACTTTTTTATTTAAAAAACGACATAATATAGTAAGGCTTTTTTTTCTTTAAAAAACGACATTGAATAGTAAGGCTTTTTATTTTTAACGACATAGTTTAGTGAGGCTTTTTTCTTTTAAAAAAATGACATAGTATAATGAGTTTTTTGTCCTAAAAAATGACATAGTATAGTAAGGCTTTTTTTCTTAAAAAACGACATAGTATAGTAAGGCTTTTTCTTTAAAAAAATAACCATGTATAGTAAGCCTCATCTCATTTTCTGAACCGCTTTATCCTCATTAGGCTAGCGGGGGATGCTGGAGCCAATCCCAGCTGTCTCCAGGCCAGAGGCGGCGGACATCCTGAATCGGTGGCCCGCCGATCTTAGGGTACAAGGAGACGGACAACCACGCACACTGCATAGTAAGTCTTTTTCCCTTAAAACGACATAGTATAGTAAGGCTTTATTTCTTTAAAAAATGACATAGTATAGTAAGGCTTTTTTTCTTGAAAAACGACATAGTATAGTAAGGCTTTTTTTTCTTGAAAAACGACATAGTATAGTAAGGCTTTTTAAAAAAAAAAAAACGACATAGTATAGTAAGGCTTTTTTTTGTAAAAAAAACAACATGGTATAGTAAGGCTTTTTTCTTTTTAAAAAACAACATAGTATAGTAAGGCTTTTTTCTTTAGAAAAACGACGCAGATAGTAAGGCTTTTTTTCTGTAAAAAATGACCATGTATAGTAAGGCTTTTTTCTTGTGGTCTCTGACAGGATGGAGTAGGTTTGGGAGCAGATTGCGGATGAAGCGCCGCCCGGACCGGTCGCCTTCGTATTGGCTCGGTATGTGATGTCTCGCCTTGTTGCAGCGATCCTAGTGCGTGTGCATAGCCACATCCCCTTACAAAAAGGTTTTTAGAATGAAAATATTTCTTATAAATCAAACTCAAGGTCACATAATAGAACAAGAGATACTTTGCTGTCAACTTTTATTTTTATTTTTTCAGATGAGTGACAAAGGCAAAAATGGATGACTTGTGGGATGGACAGTCTTCCAACGAAAAGGTTTCCCAAACTGTGGAGAGCGAGGATACCTGAAGACAAAAAAAAGTAAGTTTAAAAGAGACATTCATGTTGCTGTGCAGAAAATATTTCTTTTCTTGTTTTTCTTAGACTCACCTGCGGATGGCGGTGATGTAGGATGTCGATTTCACCAGGTGGCTGACTTGGCCTCAATAGTAGAGCACCAACTTACCATACAAAAGGTCATTGGTTAGATTCCCCGCCTCCTCCAACTTCTCACTTTCCAGGTCAAATAAAAACCGAGTGGGCAGGACCATACTTTTTCGGGAGGTGCCTTACACACTTATACTTTTTCGGGAGGTGCCTTACACACTTATACTTTTTCGGGAGGTGCCTTACACACTTATACTTTTTCGGGAGGTGCCTTACACACTTATACTTTTTCGGGAGGTGCCTTACACACTTATACTTTTTCGGGAGGTGGCTTACACACTTATACTTTTTCGGGAGGTGGCTTATACACTTAGTTAAATGAGTCGAGCGCCCTCTCAGCGAAAAGACTTAGGCGGCCGAAGTTTAGTGGGACGGTGGGAGGGCCCTTTAGCGCGACCGGTGAGTATGCGCACAGTGGAGTTTGTGCCGACCGAGTGGATGCCGGTTCGCGTCCCGCAGACGTACTCTTGGTGCCTCTCCCGCCTTCGGCGGGAGAGGCACCTGCGACATGAGAATAATTACCTTTTACTAAAAAAAACTTTAAAAATTAAAATTTACATTTAAACATTACATCAAAATTAGTTAAAAGAATTGGCGTAAAAAAACAAAAGACACTGGCTATTAGCTAGGATTTCAAATAAGCCACCCAAACACTTTTATTGGACAGGAACCGGCTGAGTAGGGAGGCGGCTTGAACACTTAGCCAAATTACTCGAGCGCCCTCTTACCAAAAAATACTTGGCCGGTCGAAGTTTAGTGGGTGTGTGGGTGGGCCCCTTGGCGCACACAGTAGAGTATGCGCCTACCACCGAGTGGAAGCCGGTTCGCGTCCCGCAGACGGACTCTTGGTGCCTCTCCCCGCCTTCGGCGGGGAGAGCCACCTGCGACATGAGAATAATTACCTTTTACTAAAAAAAACTTTAAAAATTAAATTTAAACATTACATCAACATTAGTTAAAAGAATTGGCCTAAAAAACAAAAGACACTGACTATTAGCTAGGATTTCAAATAAGCCAACCAAACACTTTTATTGGTTGGCATTCCCACCACAACCGCATGATGGCGTTGTTCTCCCAGTCGCCCTCGTCCACATCCACGTCTGCCAAATGACGGGGTCACGGCTCAAACCCACGGCTGTCACGCGGTGAGGCAAGCAGGCCTTGACTTGTCGGTCGGTCGGTGGGTCGGCTGCACCCCGTTCTTCTCCTCCGGCTCCTCTTCCACGTTGTCCAATGCATCTTTCATGACACAAAGACAATTATTTCTCAACACTGCCCAAAATGACAACATTTTTGTCCTACGACGCTAATATCTTTACAGTGGCGACACGGTTTTCAACCTGGCATGACGGAGGCGGTGGCGACGTGCATCTGTCCCAACTGCTCCTGCGGCCAGTCAGCAAGCTCTTCCCGACTGGTAAATGACAGAGGTGATGTCGACGACGATGACAATCAAACTTGCAGATCAGTGAGGATTTGCCCTCCGGCGTCGTCGTCCGCCTGCATCTGCGGGAGCCGTCCAAAAGCATGACCGTGTCAGCCTCCGCTCATTGGGGCGCCGGAGACTCCTGGATGAAGGCGCAATCCGCGGTGCGCCGGTACGAGTCTGTCAACAAACAAGCCAAGGCGTAAACTTGTGGGGAACATTTCCTCCATGCGCTTACATTCAACAAATATCTTGGACGTACACGAGCCTTGTGAGGATGAGCCAGAAGCCAAGATTCATTTATTATGTATATAATAAAGTCAAATATGACTATTATTGCCACACAATGTGTTTTATTTTACAAGAAAAAAGCCTTACTATACATGGTCGTTTTAAAAAAAATAAACGCCTTACTATACATGGTCGTTTAAAAAAAAAAAAAAAAGCCTTACTATACATGGTCGTTTTAAAAAAAATAAAAGCCTTACTATACATGGTCGTTTTTTTTTTTTTTAAAAAGCCTTACTATACTATGTCGTTTTTTATGAATAAAGCCTTGTTATACACTGTGTCATGTTTTTACAAAAAAGGCCTTAATATATACTATATACGTTTTTTTAAAAAGAAAAATAGCCTTACAATACTATGTCGTTTTTTAAGAGAAAAAGCCTTCCTATACTGTCATTTTTTTAAAATAAAAAAGCCTTCCTATACTGTCATTTTTTAAAGAAAAAAAGCCTTCCTTTACTGTCATTTTTAAAGAAAAAAGCCTTACTATACCATGTCATTTTTTTAAAAAAAAAAGCCTTACTATACTATGTCATATTTAAAAAAAAAGCCTTACTATACTATGTCGTTTTTTTTTTTTTTTTAAAAAGCCTTACCATACGATGTCCTTTTTATTAAAAAGCCTTACTATACTATGCCTTTTTTTTTTAAAGCCTTACTATACTATGTCGTTTTTTACGAAATAAAGCCTTATCATTGTCATTTTTTTATGAATAAAGCCTTACTATACATTTTCTTTTTGTTTTTTCAAGTTTTTTAGCAAAGTATGCTGTATTTTGCACTCACCTTGATCCCTCTGTCCGTCCATCCGTCCGTCCCTGCCATCCGTCCATGTGGGGGAGAAAAAAGTGTTCTTGGTTGTTCCGGTGAGCATCCAGGTTGAACTCCACTTTGGTGTCCCGGAGGTACTGAGCCAGGCCGGCATGGTGCAGTTGGACCAGGTTTCCCCAGGCCTCTTAGAACTCAAGCCGCTGTCCACCAGGAAGAAGATGTCCGTCAACTTTTGGACCACAGCTGAAAAGCCACATAGGGACAGAGTTTAGTCTGCTTTCTAAACAAACATTTATAGCCTCAATTCCATCATGCACATACACTACAACAAGTGCAGGCCATACAATGTGTCAATCAATCACATTTGCATTTAACATCATTAAGCAAAACGTTGAGCCCATTAGCACCGACAAATAAGTGTATTTTTACAAACAATCATAGGAGTAAGAACATTCATTAGCTTAACTCACGCTCATTTAGCATCCACAATAACGTACAGTTAGAAGCACTACGTGGACTCCCTGCTAGCGTAGCGATTAGCCACTCGCGGCTAGCGCTAGCCTCGTGCTAATCGCTGATTAGCGTGATATTTCCACAAAAAAGACAGTTGGAATTGGAATCTCGTAACAGTAACCACCGCGTTAAGAACACCGCTCGGTTCTTATGAATACCCACAATACATCATTTAGCAAAATAACATTATAATTTAAGCTTTAACCTTAACCCTTGCTAGCTTAGCGGAGCTCAACATGGCGATCTTCAGCTCAAAATAAACGCACACTAGTTCACCGTAATAAGTAAGCAACTCGTAAGACATCAAAATAAACGCACACTTGTACATTATAACAAGCAACTAACTCGTAAGACATTAAAATACACGTAATAATCATTATTTTACCTGACTGGCGTGCAATAGTTCTCAGATAGTGTGCCCAGCCCCACCACCTGAAGTCATTCGAGGTTAATCAGCGTGTTGTTGTCTCCGTGCCCTGCGATTGGCTGGCAAGCCATAGTTGACCGGGATTGGCTGCAGCATCCCTGCAACCCCTGCGAAGTAAAGCGCTACGGAAAATGATTGAATCAATCAATGATTTATTTTGAAAAATTATTGAATCATATTGGCACCATAAAATAAACCAGATCTATTTAAAAAATAAACCATTACACAGACGTAAACAAACAAACGGACGTAACGTACAAATTGCAAGTAGTATGGGACACTATATAATATATATATATATATATATATATATATATATATATATATATATATATATATATATATATATATATATATATATATACATATATATACATATATATACATATATATATATATACATATATATATACATATATATACATATATTTATATATATACATATATATACATACATATATATACATACATATATTTATATATATATATATATATATATATATATATATATATATATATATAGTAACATGAAACCAAATGGTCTGTAAATTGTTATAATAATTATGAAAAATGTTCACTAGTTATGCTAGAGCATGTTCCCTTTGAAATTTAAACATTTTAAGGCACATTATATGGCCTATGTTATTATTCCTGATATACATGTGAAGGCTTGACCTCTGAATAGCGAGGGTTCACTGGAAGTAATATTGAAATTGTTACTATTTTTACACATCCGCTACCTCAAGTGATTAGTAAAATGGTACTTGTGTGCCACAAGAGGCCAAAACATCATTTAAGGGGGAAAAAGCTGATTTCAACTAATGATAGGCTCCAGGAAAACCAACTAACTGAAGTTTGCATCAGTGTCTCATTAGTGGTGAGTACCCGCCCTTTTCAAGATGTAATCATTTTTAACCTATGTTTACCAATCCTGTGCTAGTAAATCCTTACATTACATATTTTTTTCCATGGCACACATACAGAGAAAAAAACTATTTGTGATACATACGTATATTAACTTAAAAATGATGTAAACAATCATGAAATACGCTTCTTTTTTAAAGGCCTTGCTGTTTATTCATCTTTTTCCTACAACAGCAAATGACAGAAGCAGTATTGAAAATAAAAGTAATATTTTCTCATTTTATATTTAAAAAAAATAGCACAAAATTGTAATGACCGTACAAATTTGGGCGTTAATATGCCATTCAAATAAAAGGGGAATCTATATATTTTTTCAATAATGAAAACATCCCAGTATTTAACATTTCAGAATTATATGACATAACCTGAAATCATATATAAAACATGAAAGATAACAACACCATTAATTCCCCATTTTTAAAAACATTTTTCTTTGCAAATATTCGCTATAAACACATAAGCTTTTCAAATATAATATTTATCAGTGCAACATTGTTTATCTTGAGTCCACGCTACAGTTTTTTCCCCTACATGAGCAGCAGATGTTGCTAGAGCTACACATTTTTTTTGTTTTAATATTTTTTTCAAATTATTTTAGATCTGAAAGCGCAAACATTTTGTGTAATGGTGTAGCAAAGTGACATTTTTTAAAGGAACAAGCTGAGAAAGTTTTCACCACACCACAACACATAAATCACACAACTACAAAATGTACGCCTCTTACCTCTCATCTTTTATTTTTTTCCCCCTTAGGTTAATCCCCTATTCATTTGTGGGTCACCTGCATGGATATAGTATAAATGACCCCCAGAGTCCATCCTCCAACTCAAAACAAGTCCCGGTGAGGGTTCTCACACCAATATTTGGCTTCTTGTTGCCTAGAAAGTACTAAAAAAATCTCATCATTTTGTCTTCAGCTCAATCCTTTCTGAGTCTTGCTGATCCTGGTCTTATAAAATGACAGAGCCAGCAAAAAGGAAAAAAAAATAAAGATCACCAACCTTTGGTAAATCCATGGAGGGACGCCAGGCAACCTGAATCAGGTGACTCCAACACGCCATTTCGCCAACATGTGATTCTACTGAGAACAACTGTGACATCACATTTTATGGCTGCTACTGCTTTATGTGTGGTTAAAGTAATTATAGCACCATTCTTCGGTTTACCCCTTTTTAATACAGTTTTATCTGGAGGGAATTAGTAACAAAGTGCTCAGAAGCTGCATTGTCCAGATAGCTTTCACCCCCCCAAAGAGCAATTTGCAATGAAAGGCAGTAAAGCAAAACGTATAAAAAAATAAAAAGGTATGTCAGTGCCACTACCAACAAATTAGGCTACATGAAACTGATGATAATGCAATTAGGTAGGTTTCAAAAAGAGCCAATAGCTCTATATTTTAGTCTTTCTGTGTGTGTACGTGTATTATCTTTACTCATTCATCCATTGTCGGTTTTAATGAAGTGTATGTTTTGATGACAATTGCCTCGAATTAATGTTAAAAATCGTTGAAACATCGTCACAAAAATGTCTAACGAAAAGTTGACACTGCACCATCCACAAAACAGTCGGGAGATTGTATTTACACACATACACATTGTCCATACAGACACACAATGAAATGCTTTTTTTTTTCTTCTTTCACTTTCTTTAAAAAAGAATAAAATATATTAAAACATATTTACAGTGTGTGGTTTTCCAACAGACTAAACACAATGTGATAGATTACTTACCATTTTTCAGGTATGTGATATGATCACGTGCTCCTGTTATCTGCCCTTCATCATAAATTAAGCAAGTATACAGTAAAAAAAAACAATAAAACAAAAAAAACACCTAGTTTAAAAGAGACTATCCAATATGTACTAAAGGCACTATCTGAACCCATGAGTGTGACACTTTTTAGGGTGAGGAGGGTTAAAAAAATGAATACATATATCAGACGCATGAATTATGAGCACACCCTGTATGCCATCGCATGGGCAAATCTACAGTTTTGCCGGATATGCTTGATTTTGGATTTCATTTCAAAACGTGACATTTATCGCCTTCTTAAACAAAGAAAAAAAATATTCTCCGAAAAAAATGATAAATACTTTTAACATTATTAATAAATTGGTCTCAACACCAGCATCCGATTGTAAAAATGAATGGAAAACCAAAATAGAAAATTAAAATTTAAATCTACGTCTCTGTACATCTTTTTTTTTTCTGTATTTCATTTTGTACACAGTGTCCCCTACTGGTAGGTTCTTTTTGATGCAGCTCCTGAGAAAAGCGTGGATAAGTTCAAACCTCCTGAATCGGTCCCTCATCTCAAAATCTGAGGGTAAAGAGCTCTACTTAGAGTCCGCCTTCTCGTACGGATATACGAGAGGTCGTAGCTACAGCGAGTTCCACGTGCACTCTCCAAGCTGTGCATGTCACGTAGTCTTAAGAATTTCCTGTCTGGGGGGGGGTCTCACGCCTCAGAATATGAGCTTTGTGCATTGAGTTTGTCCTTCTTTAACTTGACACCATCAACTAGTTCAAAGTTATAATTTTCCAGGGCTGATAAGTTCCTTTCCGATACGCCTCCGTGGGAGCAGGCGCAGTAAAGGACAACCCCGCAAATGGCACCTAGGAAAACGCCCAGGGCAGACATAGCGATGATAGTGATGAGGATCGGGTCCAGAGTCTTTAGCACGTTGCCGGCTCCGCTGATCTGATTGGTCTCCACAAAGTCGGGGTATTCTGTAATCGCCTCTACTAGAAAATGGGAATTAAAAAGCAGGTAGAGAATAAGTTAAAATGGAAGAAAAGGGATGAGTGGCTCATTCCAGATTTAAAAACACTATCTACTCCCATCTACACTTCACAAAATGTTCTATTTTAACATGCTTTTAGCCCTAATGGAGTGTGCCAGTAAAACCAACCTAACTCAGGTGCTCGTTATAAAAAAAAAAAACATTATCAAAATTGTTCTTATTCTTTTCAAAGATTTTATGACGACATTTGTTCTTTACTAGTTAGGACAGCAATTTAAAACTGTTGTTTTTAGCAGAAGCCTACATTGTTTTTTAGTTTGCGGTCCTGTTAGAATATGTACTACATTTGTATAAGCATTCAATACATTGTAATATTACAAAAACATTTTGGAACATTTTTTTGATGATAAAAAATAGGTGCTGTTGATTATTAAGCTAGACAAATCATATTATATCAATACAACGAAAAAAAAACAACAACTGTCCATTTCAATTTGTGTGACAGAAAAAGTGATACACTGTTTCCAATGAGTATTTTTTTTACTAAGAGTTATTAAACGTTTAAATCGCAGTTGCATCTTTTTGATAATCAGTAAATAATAACATGTCCAGTATTATTTTATGGGATTTTCCAAGCTAGAACATACCATACTAATCTTAGAGGTTTCTGTGTATGCAAAAAAAAAAAAATACAATATGAAGAGGCTTACTGATTTCATTAAAGCTATCCTCTGGGAGCATTGGCTCAGTGGGTACATCTGGATCTGTTCAGGGCAGGGAATTTAAAATAATTAATATCACCAAATTTGGCCCAAAAAGCTAAACATTCTGTTCTACAAAAACTTACCTTTACAGTCGGTCGAACTGAGGCCACTGAGAACCTTAACATCATCCACCGCAATATCCCCCCAGCTCTTCCTTTCTACTAACCCTTCAATCACCACCTAAAACCCAGAACATATTCATGTTTTATGTTATAGTTCTTAAGGGAAAATCACATAATTCCAATCTCAAAGCGAGTTTGCAAAGAACTTTGTGCTTCTTTGCAGAGCATTTTGTTAAATTCACCTGATACGGTCGGTTTGTGCGGGGCAGGAGGACTCGTCCTTCTCTCCAGCGGTTTCCCTGGTGACCGCTGACAGTCCAGAGCAAGATGTCCGCGGGTCCGTCAACTGTCTCTTTGCGCTGCTTGATATGCAGTGTACCAATGTGCGACCCAAACATGTGGTACCAGAATGATACACACAAGTCTTTGTGCAGGGAGTTGACCTCAGGGCTAACAAGTCGAGCCACTTCAGTCTCTTGTAATCCCGTCGCCAGAGTGTAGATGAAATTTCCCGAGCCACCTAATGAGTAGAAGGGGGGAAAAAAGGGTTTCAAACTCACTACATTGCACACAGTAGACATTAACGGATGTGAAACAGACCTGTATGGTCCATATTGGGTCCAGTGTTGAGCGTTGGGGTTCCGCTAGACTGAATTTGCCACCGAGAGCCAGTGTCTTCAGAGGTCCACCTGCAGAAGGATGGGTCATTGGCCCAGCCAAAGTCGCAGGCAAACCACTGAAAATCTGTAAATGCATTGAAGAAAAGAGGGTTTATAATTCACTGAGAATATACCAAAAAAATCCAGGTTTTAGTCTCGCTATCAAAATCCAAGTCCTGGTCAAGCCACTTTTGATATTTCACTGAAAACAGCAGAGGGCAGCAATTGACAATGGAACATGTGCTTTAAATAATCTTAAAAATCAGATTTAAATTCAGATTACATTGGATTCCAGAAATTCAGGGCTAAAAATCAAGGAAACCCATGACACTACCTTATAATATTCTATATTTGCATGTTGTCATTTAAAAACAAAATACTTGACTGCAACGTGCATACAACTTCAGTCTATATAAACGAGACAGGACCCTCAGAATGTGAATAAATGGGGACAATGGGACAAATGAGTTGCTGGTATGCTGTCTATTTGTAAGCAACATTCAATAGTAGTTAACCACAGAGGCTTGCAGATTTTAATGAGAGCAGGGATTTGAGGTTTGAAGACCGCTATAGAGTGCAGCGGCCCCTTGCCAACAATGACATTCTTCTTGAGCACATTGAAAAGGTTCCATAAAGGCCAAAAATGTTTTTTTTTCATCTGTTGTATTTGTATTTATTATTAAATCAGATTAAGACAGATCTCTGAAGTGTTTTCTATGCCCCCCCCATCATAACATTAACTCATTTATGATGAGCTAATATTTGCCAATTAAACCCTAATACACAAATATGATCTTTATAATAAGTAGACCTAATCCCCTTTAAATTAGCTGTGGCCAATTTGTTCCATGCTTAGAACTTATCAAAATGCATTCATTTTAAAATCTAAGCTAATGGCATTGATGTATGAAAAGGTGTAAAAACTGGAAATGCACATAGAACTCAGAGCAAAGGTTGAGTAGTGCCTATAGAAATGGCTCATTCTTCAAGGTCAAACAGGGGCGCAGCTTCACAGCTGGTCACTGCTTCATCACCTGCTATTGGCAATGTGTAAAGGTTTGAGTCTGCGTGAAGCCAGCAAGCATCCTCAGTTGACCACCATTGCATGTGTTACCTCATTTGAGTCTGGCTGTGTTTGGTATGTGCACGTTTGTGCCAGCCCGGTGATTAGTGATTATGCTGAAGCAGCAGCAGAGCACCCGTGCTAATCATCTTTGCATCACATATTCAGCCTCCGTAGGGGCCTCCGAGGGGCTTATCATCAACTTTAATAACACAAATACATCAGTGAAGGGAGGCCTTTATGAGGCACGATAAAACAGAATGGAAATTAATGCACAACTAACCAGGAGTTGGTAAATATTTACCCATGGTGGCACAACACAATCAGTATCAAATGTAGTCACAGCTAAATCATGGAGTCCTCGGGGGTATAAAAACTCACCTGGGACGATTGCCGCTGTAGCCGTTGTGGTTTCTGGCGTTGTTGTAGCACCTGCAACGACACAAAAAAATTACAAAAACTGTGAGTCATGCTGTATTCTACTCCCATGTACTTCATGCTGGATGCAACAAAGTCCACCTCTCTACTGTGTCTTATGTAATAATCCCCTCAACGCAAGACTGAGGCAGTGTTACTACGTTCTTCGTAAGAGACTTCAGGTTGATGAAAAGTGCAGGCAGCAGTGTAAGAATGGACCATTACTGGGTTAGTAGAAAATGAGGCCAATAGGAAAGTGTGCTAAAAGGACTTGAGGGAAGGGGAAGCAAGAATAGCGATAACGGATTGGAAAGCTTTGGAGCAGCTGTGCGTTTGGGGGTGCTGAAAATATCCTCTGCTTTCGGGTTGGCATTTTAAGTGACCGTGCACGAGGGTGCATGCAAGCGTAGGGGGACTGGAGTCAACTAAACTACGATAATGGGAGGGAAAAGGGGATCGAAATTAATGAGGTATGAGTACACTCCATTACGGTGGAGGTGCATGGGGTTTAGTCGGGATCTCTTGAGGGCAAAGTTAGCACCTGTGATATCGTAGTCATCACCTGTGCCACTGTGGCAGTTTGCTTGGTCGTCGTCGCACTCGTCCGATGGAGAAGTGGCCGGGGGATTCGTAGGAGGGGGATCTGTGGGAGCTGAGGCAAACAAAAAAGGATTGATTACATGTTCGCATTGGTTTTTGACACCCTTGCAATTGAACATTCCGGAAACGACTTGTTTTCCACTCGTCAACCTCGTCGCTATTGAATAAGTGGAAATGCCAGCTGAATCAGGGTTAGCGGGTGCAAAGCGCAAACAACTGAGCGGAACTGAGCGATACCTCTTGACTTTTATTACATTAGAGGTTTTCGGCAAAAATACTGACCATCTGGGGTACAATTTAACGACTGAAGTTGTTTTTCCTCTGGATTTTGGATCACCATTACGACTTCCTAAGCTATTAACGATCCCCTTTTAGCAACACGACTGTCCATATGTACCTACTGAGGTGTCTTATATAAATAGAATTAACTCAAAGTCCTAGTTGAACCTCAAAGACATAGAACGGGGGTTTCAGACACGTTTTGGCATGGACCCTAACAGCCACGGGAGCCTGTCATTATGACCCTGGGACACTTGGATGTGGGTACAATTCCAGATCCGCTCTTGATTCCTTGCAACACAACCGTCCAGTGTGTGTGTGTGCGCTCACACTACATATGGTGTGTAATGAATGGGTAACACCATTGCAGAGGGAGGGAAAGGGAATAGGAAAGAAGATGGGAAGTGTAGATAAAGACAGACATAGATAAATTGAAGTAAACTCCCTGTTTGTATGTGTGTGCGTGCGTGTCCTCTTCTTCAGCTAGATGAAATATGAGGCATATCAGCCCCTGTCAGATTCAGGGTGAAGAAGGTTAGAAATGGGGTCAGTGCAGCATCAGGGGAGCCTCTTACTGAAATGAGGATTTAGCCCCTCTGTTTAAGGGTTGAACGTGCATGCACTCACACAAACACGGACAAAACGTGCACCAATCCGTGTGTGCATGGCCAAAATAACAGGTTTGGCCAGTGCTGTGTGTGTATGTGACAGTGTGTGCGCGCTTTTGGCATTAACGCTGAAAACAAGCATTATCATCTGACTAAAGCTGCTGTTGGGAGTCAATGAGGCTTACAACAGAATGGGCTGCCCTGAAATTCAATATGTAAATCCATTTAGGACTTGCGTGCTGCAAATTCTTATATTGCTAAGCTGTTTTTGTGCTATCATCTTGGATGATGATGATGACGATGGGAAAAAAAATAGTAATTTTGAAACAAAAATGTGTGCAGCCCTTGGAAAGAACAAAGAATGAATGCACAGGTGCTTGGAAGAGTTTGATGGATGCCGGGCTGCTATAATCCAGCTGGTCCAGGTGGGTATCTATTTGATCCCTCTCCCCAAGAAGTGATGAGCAATCAGGGCAGCTTTCATGAAACTGGGAGACAAGACAAGTGTCCCTTGTGGGAATTGCGAGCAGAAGTTGCACAGCTGTCGGATCAACGTAGTGAGCTTTTCCTGCACACCTTTTAAATAACATGAAGTGTTGCAAAGAATGAAGCCACTTAGTAATGCTATTAGGTAAGATGATGGATGGCTCACCTGCATGGATTCTAACAACGATATTAGAACATCTACTTGAAATGTGCAAAATCATATGCAGGTCAAAAGGGCTCCAACGGTAGTCATGGAGTGTAGATGGGAACGATAAGGTCATGATGAGTGAAGGCGTCATTACTGTGAAACCTTACCGCAGCTGGAAATGTCATTAGCATGAGTGGGAAAAGGTTTCACTGTCAGTGGCACTTTACCACTATTGGTGGCAATGTCATTACTGCTTGTAGAGGAGTCATCAACATGACTGGAAATGTTTTTTTTCCTCACTTGGGTAAAAGACAATAGTCCCATTTGCCCCCTCTTTGCACTTCATGCAACCAAACTGAAAATGCCTCATTTGGATGCAATGCAATGGATTTCTTACCTTCAATATCACAGCCCAGGAGCTCAAGTCGTAAGCCCATTCCGGTAGCCGTGGCTCTATCTGGGTAAATTCGGATAAACCGGGTCAGCAGGGGTTCCACGGCCCTCAGCTCAGGAGTGTCGTAGTTGCTATTTCCCTCAAAAATCTGAAAAAAAACATAAGAAATAGAAGGCAACTGTAATATCAGTCCATAACTGAGTATGCATTAATGCTGGTTGCTACCTGTGCACCCCTTCAGACATTAACCCATCTAAATGAAATAATTTGTGTCATTCGCATTTGAGATCTTATCGATTGGTCTTACTGTGTGCTCTTCCCTTCATTATTGAAAAATAAAACATTAATGCAGAATTTGTGCTACAAGTCTAAGAAAGTTTACAACAAGTGTGCATTGTTATCGCAAATATACAGTACAGTATGTACAGTATTGCAGCAAAATAAAATATTCCACAGCTATAGAACGTTGGCTTTCCAGTCCTCTGTCCGCTTCACCTCAGGTGAAGTTTCTTCCTTTCGTTGAGATAGTTTTACTGTGTCGTGCAGAATACTAAAAGAGATGACGGCCGTGGGAATAACGATTGCAACAGCCTCAGTTAGTTCAATCATGACAGAAACTCATTCACATTGACTCTAGAAATACTTAAACAACTGGGTGCACTCGTAATTTGGAAAAAAGAACTCAATTCAAATGGACAAATTTGCAAATAGATGAGAAAAAAAGGTAATATATCCAAATACTATACCTTCGGCTTGTTTCCATTGGCGTCTAAAACCATTTTGAAGTCAGACCCGTTGTTGCTGTGGCCAAGCCGGAACTTCTTCATGAAGACCTTGTTCTCACGGTGCTTTCCCCCCTGAATGATCAGTCCCTTCACCACTTTTTCATCCCCCAGGTCCACCTGTAGCCACTCCCTGGTGAAAGGCTGGGGCTGGGGCAGCAGAGTCCAACCAGTCCGGCTAGTCAGCAGGCGAGCATTCTCTGGGACCCAGCTCCGATCGGTGTGAGATGATGCAGTGATTTGGTTATCAGTTATCAAGCCCGACACCATCCCCAGCATGCCTGAGCATGGGTACTCTAAAACACAAAAGCAAAAGGAAAGTTAGATTTTCCTTTCATTTGGCTATGTATTTGAATCACAATATGTCACACATTTAAAGGCTTGCATTCTGTGGCTAAAGTTTGTTCTGGATTAATTGACAAAGTCATTGTAAGGACACTTTATTGTGATATTACTATGATCTCTCTCCATTCTCTTGCCACCCACCGATTTATGCATACTAATTTTTTTCACCCTGAGGCACTTGTCTCCAGGCAGTCAATTAAAACCATCCGCTAACTTGGTGATTCCACGTCCTGCATTCTGGGGGCACTATTTCTCTTCATTTCCCATCTTCCTTTTCTTTCTTCCGCAGACTAGTCTGTAATCCCACGCCAAAAAAAACACACACACATTGCCTTTGTTTCAACTGTGACTGACTGCACTCATCTTCCTTCTGTTACACAGCTGTTGACATCTTCTGGACCTTCTCATCCACTCATCCTTTTATGTAGCACTATACTGCCTATGTTTATTCAAATGCATGTAGTACTTGAGATTTCAGTGTTAGGTTATGGAACATTAACAGTTTATAGTCTTACATTCATGCCTTTAATTGTTAGTGTTTACATACTGTTACCAACTTCATTAGTACCCGATATTTTAGATCACAGGTGTCAAAGTGGCGGCCCGGGGGCCAAGTCTGGCCCGCCGCATCATTTTGTGCGGCCCGAGAAAGTAAATCATGTGTCGAATTTCTGTTTCAGAATCAAATTCAAATGAAGATTATAGATGTAAATTATATTTCCAGATATTCACCTTTTAAAGGTGCAATTTTTTAATCCATTGTTTTTCTTTTTGTGTTTTTAGTTCAAAAAGCATTTTGTAAAATCTAAAAATAAATATATAAAGTATTTTCTGTTTTACACTTTAATATTGGACATAATTTAAAAAAAATGTTTCTTTTGAAATGAAAAACAAATGATTAAAATATGTTTTCCCTTACTAAGAAAAAAGCTCAAATAAAGATTGTTTTAGGTCTATGAAAAACGTAATATCTAGGGATTTTGTTCCATTTCTTTTAATCTGATTTGTTTGATATAAACATTATATCCGGCCCACATGAAATCAAGTTGACGTGAATGTGGCCCACGAACCAATCCGAGTTTGACACGCTTGTTTTAGATGTTAATACATAAATATAGAGTATGATAATATCTCAGGCAAAGCTTATGCAAAAGATATAGTACCTCAATAATATGTTTGATATTTTAGACGATGTGAAGAAGAATACAGAGAACCGAACCAGATTGCAGTGTGGAGTAATAGAAAACTTCTCCAGCCCATATGCTCCTGACCTCCAGTAAATCCCCAGATGCTAAGGCAGATGCCATTTGTAACGGCTTTGACTCCCACAGAGGAATGCATCATACGTTATTATATATCTTTGTGTCTGTAGAACAATGTATGCACTGTGTTGCAACGCAACAAAGAGGCAAAGCAGCATCTTGCAAAAGTAGGGAAGACTTTGAGAACAAGGCTTCATTCAGACTCTCTATGGTAATATAAAAGCTACTCTTAAGCAGAGCCTTGAGATAAATTGTGATTTTGTAATGTATTGGTACACATGTCCAAATGTGAGCTTTTAGGTTGCAACAGGAGTTTAGCAAACAAAGAAGGTAACCTCTGAGTAATGATGATCTTGGGAGTAGATGACGATATATTGGCATTTTCTTCTTTCAGTCAACTTCTCTGATGCCAAACTGGAACAACCACAGCAACAAACATGGCAGCACCAATTCATAGATCCATAGGCACTATTTTTGGCTTGGGTGGAGTCAAAGTTGTTCGTCACGTAACTGTGGTTATGTTATGAGCACCGGGGTGCAGAGGTTTGATATTAATGACTAGCTGAAACTTTGTGATTAGGCCCCAACCACTTCTGCTGTTTGAAACCATACACCTGTGTTTCATGGGTGGTTTGCTTTCATATACTGTTCTTTAAAAAAAGAAAAACTATGCATCAAGCACAGCCCACCACATTGCTCTATATTTAGGGTTCTTTAGGCAAGTTCTGCTATCAGACATTGTTAACTTCAAATATAAGTCAGTGAGTCACAGCTTTATCCAGGCCACGAGAGTCCCACAACTCCTATCCTGCTACATGTGCGGTACTAATGCAGTGGAGCTGGCAGTATCTTCTGAGCACCCAGGGGTGCTGACGTCATTTTAGAGGCCCTGCGGTGACTTCTGTCTTGTGATGTGTTTACTTGCTGTATGCCGTGGCTTGGTTATGTTCCCAAAAAAACACACAACGCAGCTGCAACATTGATAACCCACAATGCATGCTGCAATCATAAAAACAGCCACACATTAAAATGCAAAACACTTTCCTCCATATCATTATACAGCGAAACCCTAAAACTTCCGTTATCCGTGATAACTAAAAATGGAAATCCACAAATAGCCTTTACTAAAAAACTCTGATAACTGTTTATTTCCCCCAAACTAACTAGCAGATGTGCTTTGGCCTATTGAATGTGAAAACCAGACAGTTGGAGATGCCAGTGTCATTAAAATAAAAAACGCCAAAGAGGCAAACAAGGTTTTTTGCCAAAATGAAAGCTCTGCAAGAGAAAACAGACTGTAGCTAAATAGGAAGCTGAGACCAGATCAGCAGGAGGGATGGGACCGTACAAAGCCCAGCCCTCAGCCTGCCAACTGTTAGCTCCATTTATATTGTATGAGGTTGTACTACATCTAAAGACAAGATAACAAGACTACCTGATCTCCCAACATGGACCACCCTGTTGTGAAGGTTTATCCCTCAACGACATATTGTATCTTTCCACAATGTGACATACAAAAAAGCCATTGCATTAATGTGAATACCAAGTTTCTAGATGAATATAGGATATTACGAGAAATGCGATGTAGTAGTTATGTTGGACACGTATTTGTGGTTAAAGCCATGTTTGTGGTCCACGCAAAGTAGATTTGACTGATTTCATTATTAAAGATTTTTCTTTTACTGCGGTAAAGTCACATTTCTGAAGATTGAATTTCAAATTTAAATGCAAATCATGTAATCCATAAAACAAAATGCAGGTTGCTATTCTGACTAAACTTTAGAGGAGGCAATCAAAGGACAGCAAGATTACCACAAGACAGATGGTTTTATATTTCACATTTTAAGGATTACTTTTAGTTGCAATTTTAGTGACAAACACAGCAGAGGGTGTTTTTATAAGCTTTTCGGTCAGAATGAATCGCCACTCTACTAACCTGATATCTTGCATCCATACACTTCAAAGCGCACTGCAATGCCTGTTTCCCAGGTAACAGGACGGATGCGGATAAAGCGTGTCAGAGTGGGTTTGGGCATCATCGTCTTGGCAATATCTGTTGGGTTAGTGTTACCCTGAAAAACCTGAAAGTCAGAAAACGTGAAGAAGATCATGGTATGCACTTGCTACAATTACCCTCAAGGTGTACTAAAGAACCAAACATGGGTGATGTCATCATCGTCCAGATGCCTCATTATAAATTGGACACAAAAAATGCAATCCTTACAATTACGTATAACATAATACAGTATAATTACTGCAGTGATATAATGATTCAATGATATTCAAATTTATATAATAGAAAAACCATTAGGATTCCATCAATAGCCTTAAAGTGAGCATCACCATGACAGCAAATCCAGTGTTTTGGTTGCATGAGTAAAATTCATGACTATAGGTGACTCATAAATAGTTCTCCTGTCTCCTGTGCACCACATGTGGGATATGGCCTGTAAAACTGGAGAAGGTATTTGCAAATGCCCCTTTTCTGTCATTTCGCTGTACATCTGCGGCTGTCTTTCTGCAGTGTCTTATGTAAAGTTCAGGGATGTCACAGTTTTGCCCTAGGGTACACAGTCAGTTTACTAGCACCAAATACGGGAGCTGACCACCCAGCCAATCAACTCTGAACAGTCCATCACAGTTCATTCTGGGTAATTGAATCTCACCAGTGACCATACTATCCTCTAACCTCCTGAACTCAGCACTCATAGCCCAGAGCAATCCAGCAGAGAAAAGCATGGTGGGACTGATAGAAAAATATATTGAAGCCCGGCTAATTTTGCATGACTGAGAACATGATGCAAGGGCTTAGTCTTTAGCCCATGCACTATCAAACATGCCAGGAAGGCACTCACACCGCTAAGGGACTCGGTTACAAAGTCATGAACTCTCCCAAATGTCGTCACTCTCCCCCCCGCTTGCTTTTTCTAGAGCTCATAACTGCAAACTCAGCAGGCAGTAAATGGTGCCCATTCTCTACAGAAGCACTTTAGACTATGGAAAAAAACACATGGCCAACCGACCGAGTCTTTCTGTGGCACCTTGCACTTTACACACAAGGGTCAGTGTACTTAAGAGAGGACAAAAAGGAAGCAAACCCAGTGGTCTGTGTGCACAAACGTGATCGTTTGGAAGCCCTATTTCTGTTGAGACAGTGTCGCTTCCACACTCTTACCAAAGTATTTACATCTCAAACATACCTCAATCACCAAGTGGACACCCACTTTGTTGGTTGCATCCAGATGGGCAAAAACCAACTGGTTCAGCATCTGATCAGCAATCATTGGATACACCGCTCATACCATTCCAACTCTCCTAAATCTGCCTTCACCAGCTGCTCAAACATGACACCCTCAACAACCCTTCCATTACAGTGTTGTTGTCAAATCCTTTGTCACCGCTGTCCCTTTAACAAGCTGATCGCAGCCCAAAACAAACAACATTCCTTGGAAACTCTTCCCATCTACAGTTACTATGAGCATGCTCTGTTAAAGTTGACCGCTTACACACGTGCAGTGGCTACATGACCACACGGAACAGAGTACATAATTACACGTTAGAGCACATATGACAGGGTATTTCCCATTTTGTGGTGCTTGAAAGCAACACACACAAGACCATAATTCAAATCAGCTGGACAGTTTGAATTGGGATATTCCTAATGTTGCTGGTATCTATATCTTGAGCATTAGAGAGATATCATTACCATACTGTCAACCTTTGAACGATGTACTGGGGCTGTAACTTGAAATACTATGATCTAGTATATTATGATAACATATCAAATGACGCTAATTTTAAACATTTGATGACCCTGATTACCTTTTGTTTTGAGCCCTCCTTTAGTGTGATCCAATCGTCTCCGTTTGAACTGACATCGACTTTGTAGGACTTTACAAAATAAGTCCTCTGAGTCTCCTGCGAAACCGCTCCCTGGGTACCGATGGCTGAGACAAACCGTAGGAATCCAAGGTCCACCTGCCAAGTAGAAAATCAGAACAAGATGCAGATTCAAGTAAGATATTTAATACTTGCCCCCCCTAAATGTTGTGTGTTCCAAGTCTTGGAATTTAATAACATGTAATGAAAATATATGCATTCATTAATTAAGTTTTCAGGATGAAGTCTTAATTTCCTCTTGTGAATGCTTATTGGATAAAAATGTAAGCACTTAGGAAGCAAGCTGTACAATGAGATCAAATTCAAATTCACCAATACCAAACATGAGTAAGCTACACTAAACAAAAGGCTGAAGGTTTTGCACGCATTGTCTTACTTGTACCCTACAGGCCATGCAGTACTCTGCAGCTAATTAATCAGATTTGATACCCCAAAAATTAAAATGTGCTCCGACTATCAATAAATAACCACTCATAACAAGTTTCAAGACAATTGGTTCATGAATGATGGAGTCTTAGGACTTTAAAGTTAGTGTACACAAGAAGAAGAACAACGACAACAAAAACTTGAGAGGCAACCCGACAGGCTTTCAGCATGTGTAAAAAGCAAAGTATAACATGCAATACAACCTCAAATAATTCACTTTTTTAAATGTAGGAGCCTTTGTAAAATTGTAATAACCTCCACAAACATTAACATCCTTTTTGGGCAATATAAATTCAACTAAAAAAAAAAAAAACATGTACACAACTACAAAGTTTGCTCAACAATACTTTGTTGATGCACCTTGGCAGTAATTACAACCTCAAGTCTTTTTGAATATCTGGAGAAGAGGGAGTGAGTGTGCGGGTGGATGTCTGTTTTTTATGTATTTGTCACATGTATACATTTTCAGAGCCGATGCTCATCAAAGTTAGTCATTGGGTTGCCCCAGACCTTAAACAGAATCACAGCTTGTGCCTGCCAACCATCATGATGATCACAACCATGACCATGACTTTCAGGAAAAGAAGACCACACAAACCCTTATGAGGCATCTGTTCATGTGGCAAGGACATCCGCTATTCTAAAAAAACACAACTCTTACTGATGCATTTACTATATGGTGTGATTGATACTCGAGACTTACGTAAAAGTTCTATAATTTTGCTTTTGGGATATACAACCACAAAACAACCAGCAAGAGATAATCAGATACCCCATGGCTAAAAATGGTGACAAATCCTATGGGACAACCCACAACTGAATGGTACTGTGTGCTAACTGAAAGCTTTTTAAATGTACGTTTCTTAATAATCTGCAATTCAATTTTGACAGACTAAATACATTAATGAGAAATTATTGCATTGCACAGGTAGAGATTGGGATTAGAACAACTGATTTCCTTTGGAGATGGAGAGAAAATTGTGCTTGTCGTAGAGGTCTAGTCTCTCTTTTTAACAAGCATTACAAGCCTTTCACCTTCAAGTAATGTATGCCACATATAACCTATCTGTACTGTCAAGAAATTGACACTATTTTACATGGTTTTGTACTGGGTTAGTTAGCTTAGAAGATGTAAAAGGTGAACACAGTGGGGTCTACAGTGGATCACTGTCATATAGACTTGCAGACAGTAGGGTCCTGGATAATGGGCAAAGCATGATTTATTAATGGCTGCTTGTTAGAGGAAGAACAACAAGGTAGCGGTTGCACTAACAGACCAAGGTTACGTGGGTCAGGAGCAGAGAAGACTGTCTGCCTGCTTGCATTCCACAACCCAGGGGCCTCAGTAACAACAAACAGACCAAAATAACAATGAGTGAAAGTTTTTTAAGCAACTACTTCAGTCTGTACACGAGGAGATTACTTTTATTTTATTTTTTTAACATTAAAAGGAAAAAAAAAACATACTTGCAGTGTATGACTGAGTGACTCATTTGACAAAGACCGGGCAAAAAGTGACAAGAAATTGGGGGCTTTTTCGATTCTGGGTGGAGGTTACCCAGAATCATAGTCCACACCCTTCAACAGAAATAAAGGCCTGTAGAAAGTATACAGTGACACATTAAAGGAAATTACCCTTGCATTAATAATTTGACTTGTGCTCTTACTGTGTGGCCTGAAAACATCTTTGTAATAAACAAGTTTTGAGGCAAACCGAAACGTTAAGAGTGTTGCAATGGGTGGAAGGAAATTATCTTGTGGTCAGGCTTGTAATGACAAGCAAGTAGATCAAAGTACTTTTAATCCACATTACATATTTGGATGAGGTAGATTGAGGTGTTGTTAGCAATAAATATAAAAGTTATAAAGTACTTGGAGCAGTTTGGTTGAAGATTCTTGCCATTATTAAAGATACTTGATATGCATGTTTTCCCACATTGATTATAGTCATTGTTGCATGAATGCAGCATAAGAAAATGATAAAATACTTTTTGGGGTGGTATCTCTCTCTTCATGCTTGATTGGTTTATAATTGAGCTGACAAAAAGCCAACAGTGTGAACTCTGGAGGAAAAACACCAACTTTTGAAATATTTTTTTTAAAAACCAAAACAGAGCTTCAAAGTCGACAAAAAGCAGCTGGTGGACATAGAACATAACTTCTGGAAATGTTTTGTCCCATGAAAGATCTTACATTCTATTGAACCCAAACTAATTCTTCGATAACAGGAAAAATATGGCAATTTTGTTTTAGCGAGCTAATATGCAAGCAGCATGTTTTGCCTCATATTGTTTTAATTACCTAGGAACAGCCGTTTTGCCATGGTTTTCGGACTCTCCTCTACTTCTATTAACAATCTTGAATAAAAAGTATTACTCAAGGACCGTAAAGGCCCAAGACCGGCCCCACCATGTCACGTTTATTCCAATATTCTCCTGACATTATTAGGATTTATTTTTAGAAACTGCACCTTTCAGGAAACCTTAAATTATGTATGTCTTCCAATTCATTGCCCTAGTAATCTTATTTTCTCAGAGAGAGCGGCGCATTAGTCTCACAAGTAATATTGCATACCAAATTGCTACATTTTTGTGGGTTACAAAAGTACTATGTGAGCAATTTAATTGTAAAAGCTACATCAATACTAATTCCTCATGATTCAATCTGTTTTCATGTTTTAATATCATGTACCTAAATAAGGGAAATAATACACATTCATCACATCATAACCTTGCGAAGAAAGACAACGATAACGGTTGTTGAAAGAGCATTATTATCTTGGCAAAAGTAGAACATTTTATGACTCCAAATATAATAATGTTGAAATATTGTTTTAGTGAGCTTGTAAAACTTCGAGGAGTATTTATTAGGTCTCTGTGATTTTTAATGATTGTGAGGGCTTCATTGTTATTACCAACCATGACACATCTGTATTCACTACAGCTCTGAGTCATGATTATGAAACAATGACACGTTCATTGGACAGGAAAGGAAAGCGACCTGGAGGTATATGTCACGTCTGGCAGCTGCTTGATGACTCCTTCCCATAATATGCAGCTGACCATTTAACGCATGACACTAATCATGAGCTGACTTTTTTCTTATTACAAACTGGTTCAAAGGATCTATTATGGTTAATTATCAGGTCCAATTTTTTTTTTACCCTTGATACCATTGTAATTATCCTTCATTTGTGGTGTCATAAGGATTAAAGGAACTGCAAATCGGTAGTCTTTGCTAACTGAACGCCTTTATAGAAAATGAGGGGAAACTAGACAACTAGATAACTGATAGTTGCTTAACTTCCTCTTGTATGAATTAAATAACATAAATATGTTTTTTCTAACTGTTTAATTGTGTATAGGGAAGTAAGCAATTAGAGGTTGTTTGGTCAGGGAAATAATCAAAACGCAACCTGTTATCTTTTCAAAGTGGACCACATTTTCAGTGCTGTTTTCTTTACAGAGCGACACAGAAAAGTCAGCCCAAACCGGTTAACAAATCAGGACGCCATTTCCAAAATGTGCAAAACAAAGCAAGGAAATAAATACCATGATTGTATATTTGCATATAGAGTAAACATTCCCTATCCCCGGTTGCCCTTAAATAGTAAACCTGCGGCATGTTCAGCTTTTTAACTTACTTTAAAAGCATCATCAAATTAAATTAAGTTGCCATCATCCATATACTGCAAGCAAGTAAAAGTCATTTCCTTTTGTGATTAAACAATTTACTTGTGAAGACATTGACGGCTATAAAAACCAATGAGACTACCAGATAGAGCATGCTGAAATAGATGCAGCAGATAGAACTATTGAGGATAAATTATAGATGTGACTCATCAAGCATAAAAACCTACTGTATGCCATGCCACATATGCTACTATGTATAATATGGCCATTGTGAGTTGTTCAATAAAAAGGCTTTTAAGTATTGACAGTTGGGCTTTCTCCAAGACGGTGTTAATTATTAATGTTATGTGCGCGTGCAATCAATGGCAGCTGCCTGACAGCGACCTGGTCCTCCTTTCATTCAATCATTCAGACACTCCAGTGACTCTTTGTGACCATCAGATCCTTTCTCTGTAATATGCTTTCAGATCCTTAGTAATTTACCCCATTATATTCCCAAGGAACCCTTAGTTCCTCAGGCCACCGCGTTCTGCTCTACAATGTGCAAATGCAGTGTTTTCTTGACAATGCTAAGTGTTAATCAAGTTTTCCCTTCTGGTACTACCCTGACTCCATAAAGGCGATGATCAGGCCGTGAGCTGCGAAGTCTGGGGTGTAGGCTAATTCATTTTCACTTCAACCTGCTGGAGAGACTCCTGCTGTTCATCCTCTTAGGCTTCAAAGAACACATTGGCGCATACAGGAGGATAATAAGCACAAATCTCCCACCTTCATGCTCTTCTGCAGACTTGAATTTTAATGAGGAATAAGAAAGAGGTGGGTTGACTAGTGAAGTAGGTAGAGCGTGAGCTCGAGCAAACAAGAAAATAAAGTCTTGTTTCAAAGGATTATCACCTCTATCTTTGCTGCCACATTTGCCTATCGTTGTATACACAAAAGAGCTGATTAATAAAAGTGTTAACTCAGCTCTAGTTGCTCAAACTACATAAGACTGTAATTACTGTCCTTAGGTTATACTGAGGCACTGATAAAAAAAAAATCGATGAGGTAAGAGCAGATAAAGTAAACATATCCAGGAACATAAAGGTTCCATATCATGAATTATAAAACCAACCAGACCCAGAGAATGATAATGATGTAAATAATGAATGGATGTGACACATCTCACTGTGCACTGAGATGATTTGTTCGTGCCATGAGGCGACTGACCCTGTTGCGTCACCACAGATGGAGTAAAAAAAGCAGAAAAACAAATTCCACTCTTTTAATACCACTTGTGATAATTGGGCTCGTAATCAAAACGCTCATCAGAAGTGCTTCGTGTGCACAAATTGCATGACAACCACAGACGAGGCTCTTTCGTTAGCTTAAACATTAGAAGCGTTTTGATCTGATTAGTATAGAGAAACTAAGCAGACCCATTAGAGTGTATCCCTTTTAGAATCTACTTTTTACTGCCAAATCAAATTTTCGACATGATCAATAATGTATAACGAGGGAATCCAGTCTCAAGTGACAACAAATCATTGTGCGGATCTTTCCGCTGGAAAAGAGGCACAGTGGGATTGAGTGCTCAAGAGGCTGTTGTCATCCTTAGTTAGCAGAGCCAAATAGTGTAAGCACCTTATTCATGCAGCTTCCGAACTACTTTCATAATTGTCTTATTTCTCCATGTGCATGATAACCACCAATGCTCCGTCATAAATTGGTAATAAGCAGCCCAAAGAAACCCAGCACAACCTTTCAGCATTATTCATTATTAATACATTAGAGATGGAATTCTTGCACTTGGGTAAAAAAAAATATGGAAGCTGAAATCTAGACCCATAAAACAATGAATACTTTTTAAAAACTGCAATATATATTTTTAGGGGGGCTCAATTTTCATGTTTTTAGCCGGTTAAATCTTATCCAGTCTTTTTTATGGGAAAATAACCGCTGTAGTTTCTCTGATTCTCTATTGAAGATTTCAGCAAATGTACTTTAACTGATGACTATCGGAAAAAAAGTCATGTTGTACAAATATGGCAGTTTTGTGGCTATACGGGGAAGTACGTATGTTCCCTTCCTGGTCCACTCAGACTTGTGCGTTGTTCTTGTACGGGAAAAAAGTGGACTACTTCCAGAACAATAAAGCACAAATCCAAAAGTACCCACCAAAAAAGGACACATGCATGGGAGAGCACACATATACACATTCTCTCGCTGATTAAATTAGTCTGAAGGAGCATTGTGAGATCCCAAGACAATAATTTGACTGCAATAATAAAAGGAAAAGCTTGCTAGTGGTTCTCCAAAAGTAAATATTTGTCTTGTGGTTGGCTCTATTATTCATCCTCTTAGGAATATGATGGGGCCAAACTTTTCAGCAAAGGAGCAGAGAGCACCGGGGGAAAAAACGGAAGAAAAACGAAAAAGAAAAAGAGTCTGGGAATTTACAAGGCCTGAAGGGACTTCAGATAATAAATCAAACATGCCCCATTAGCATTCAGGTAGTGCTCGGACTCAGTAACTGAAGGCACTTGTAGTGCGAGTGGACTTGTGGTACGTGACTGTTTTACCATTAAAAGCTGGACGATAACAGTTCCTTTGTGAGCCAGATTGTTCGCATATGGCAGCAGATGAAACCATATTTTTTAAAAACAATACATTAAGGTTATTTTTCTGTGTAAAAAAAAGGCTGCCAAAGTTTATGTTTAGCAGGACTGCCCTCTCAAAATCCTAATTTGCTGTTATCGCGGAATAGTGAAAGAATATAGGTAAGACTCAGAGCCAGAGGAACATGAAAAGTATTCAACCTTATCTTTTCATGAATATTTTTCAAAGCCACGTGTGACATGCTCTGACCCAAACTCCATACTAGTGCAATGTTGGAATACATTTCCCTTGGCATTCCTAGGTATAAATTGGAAACTCTTATCAGGCTTGATTTTCAACTCTGTGGCATATCGATGTAATTTCTATCTCTTAATGATGAATTTTCTTACCTGTATCCACTCCTTGTTTGAGTCCTGTGCAGGGGTCCATGCATTTTCATAGTAGTTGAGTCGAGAGCGCTCGGGGGACCAGCTGGGATTGTACTGGGATGAGGCCACAATTTGGTCAGATGTTATCTCACCCGATTCCATTCCCAAGGGGTCACTGCAGTCAAAATCTGAGAAAGGAAAGTTGAGAAATTGAAAATGGGAGAGAGTAAGAGATATTTATTTGCTTGCTAAGCGCTGTGCTGTCATACATTAGACCTAGCATGGGTCTTCACTGCCTTTCAACTTCAGAGCTCATCTAAGGGGAGGACAGCAACACATATCAAGCACTGAGTGCTGATGTCCGGAAAAGAACTTTCCATCATAGATGCTTCAGTAAATCCCTGCTGTTTTCATTCTCCCCGGGTTGTAATGGCTACATACTGGAAGTGGTCTGCATTAAGAAGTAAAAATGTCTCCATGAAATATTAAGTACAGGCTAAGTTTGTCTTTTTTTATGCCTTCAAATTTCTTTCAGACTACTTTTTTTTTGCTACAGACTGGATCTGCTTCCCTCATCTGCAGTACCTTTTTTGCATCACATTATTCTTTTTGACTTGGTCTCATGGGAGAGTTTAGGTTAATTTACTATCCGTTCCTTGGTGTTGTAAATTACAATTAAAATGACCCACCACCCAGGTTCAGGGATGTTTTATGTTGTTTTGTGTTGACACGGGGCAGCCTTTTCCAAACATGCCGGGCTCCGTGGTTACAGATTCCGATGGGTCAGGTTGCGGTCGGCTCAGTTAACCCATGGAGGTCAGACATTCTGACACCTCTACAGGCGGCACCATTGTAATGGTCATTCAAAGCACAGAATCTCTGTGTGTGTCAGCATGGCTGCATACCGTTAGTACAATAGGTAAGGCACATTCGGTTTTAAGCGATTCAAATTAACTTTAGATGTGCGGTCATGCACATTGGCATCTCACTGTGACAACAAATATTGTTCTACTACTATACTCAATCTCACTACTTTTTTAAAATCTGTCTAGTCTTGTCAAACGGAATTATCAGGTCTTGAACTTTACTGACTGGGCGAAACACAAAGGGTTGTTTGTTTGTAACCATTTGCACATCCTGATCTGGTGAGCTGTGAAGCATCACATAGCATAGAATTATAACCTCAAAGGAAATGAATGTGATAAATGTGATCTCAGGTGTTAAGAGTACGTATAAGAAAAGTCTTGCCTTTCATCAACCTTATCACTTCGATCAATGACTTTCAGCTATTTCCAGTCAACCGTTGCTGTTAGCAAGTAATAACAAAAAGGGAAGACTGTCTTGCCATCGCATCAGCTTAAGTCTGCTTTTCTGCCAAGTTGTCAATATGCCATCTGATCCAAGATGTGCGATTAGGGCAACCTAAGTAGCTTAGAGGAAATCATCAAATAATGATATCACAACAACTTGCTGATTTGTTATGCATGTTTGCAGTCTTTCTGTCTCCTTAGGGCAAGGCAAAATCTTTTGGAGGTGATTAGTAGATTTGTTTAATGTCAGACATCTCCTGTGCGAGTCAAAGCCACACTTTGTGTGTGAGTGTGTCGGGTGGTCTTTGGCCTCTGGATAGATTTATGACTTCGAGCTGCTCCGTCTTTCTTAATGAAATGTTTAAGTGGGAAGGTTTTTTCCCCCTCCAAAATAGAGGTCAGGAGGTCACGCTAAGTGACTGCAATGCCGCATCTTAAAATACCAGACGTGTGATGGATAGTATTTACAAAATGGAGATTCCAAATTATGGGTCATGTCTGGACCTGTTTTGTGTCCATTTGGGACTTAAAAAACACATTCCACCAGTAAACAGTAGGAGTTTCTTTTTGTTTAGTTAAGTTTGCATTTTTTTCTAAACACCTCATCTTTGGTAATGAACTACCAATCAAATGAAGGCCAGGTGTATTCTCAGCTGCTATTTTGTATTCAGAAAATTCCTTTGGCAGTGATTTTTTTCTGGAACTGCAATGATAAGATTCTTATTTTCTGTGTTTTGCTATGTCTGTTTCTTTGCTGACATCCAAGTTAATCTTATTTTCTAGTGTGTTTATGGCAACTTACCCTCAGGAACAGTCCTTTCGATGACTGTGAAGTTGGCAGAAAATCCCTCCTTGGCAATGGCACTGTCGGTGTTGATTGTAAGTGCCAAGATGCCGGTGTAAGAAATGATTCTGCCTGGTGTGTTCTGTCCACAGTACCTGCCAATGTATGGTCCAACTAAAGGAAAAAAATGGGTGGAGGTTTTTTAGGAAAAAAATGGAGTGAAATTATCATTATCATGGTTTCATTGTCCCTAGGGACTGCACTTGCAATGGAGTTGATAATGCAGCCCTAGGCCAAAAAACAGAAGTCAAAATCCAAATGCTTAAAAATTAAATTGGCCTTTTTAAAAAAAATCACTGCAATAGACTTGGGCTCAGTCCAGATGGTAAGAACTTTTTTCTTTAAACAGCATTTGAAATTAGCTAGTTCTCGTCTTGTTTTATCATGACAACAAAGTTAGGATGGCTATTTAAGTTTGTTATCTCATAGCAGGAACAGTGAAATTAAAAGACACCTTATTCCAATAATTGCAGCTGCAGCACCCACCACTAAACCTATTTGACCACTACTATGGAATGCTACAATAACCTTAAAGGTTACAGCATTCCATGACCTACTTGGTGAAGTTAAGTTCCTGTGATCATTGTCTTTTTGTGGGTTGTAAATAACTCCGACCTTTCCCACCGGCTAAGCATGTTTCTTATTGCTGTCAACACCAGAGTAAAAACAACAACAACAAAAAACTGCCATGTCCGGGTCTCTTTTGGGAGTAAAAAAAGAGAAACGCGTTGAGAACAAGTAGACACAAAAGAGAAATTGTAAAAGACAAAGCAATAAGGCCTCATGTGGGGCCCGTTCTGGCAAGCACAGAGAAAAATGGCATAGAGGTGGAAATGTTAACAGCAGTGGGAGGTGATAGCAAACAAGTACAATGACCTTGCTCTGTGTGTCTTGTGTGCTATGATCCATGCACCTTTGGAAGAATGTTGGTGCGCAGAGACCTGTGGCTTATCTGTGATTTTTAATGCTGTGAGCAGTGGCAAGAGACAGTACAACCTCCCTGCAGCCGGCTGTCATCCCAACACGGCCCCCTGTCCATCTGATGGATAAAAGGAAAATGCTAGGCCCCAGGGATTTTTAGGGGTGCACCAGTGACAGCCCAGATTAATCTTTAGAACCCAAGTATCTGTTGTATAAGTGTCACCATTTTTGGGTGCTTTTATGATAGCCCTAGCACGATGGCAACCTAGTGCTATGTGGGAAAAATGTTCTTACAGTTTTAAGAACTGATGGTTATATAGTTCTATATGTAGTACTCTTGTCGGCATTGTTGTTTCATCTCTTGTGGTAATGCACTAGAGCAGCCACCTCTGGATCGAGCAAAAAAGCAGACACTTTCTCCCCTTCAGTTGTTTGTTGTTTGTCAGAGCTGTCTATCACATACAAAAAACACTTCATGGCAGTCTGACGTGGTGTTGTCCAGTGTTTCCCTGACAAGAGATTACTTGCCTGTGTGACATAGTGAGCTGAGACTCCTGAGTCATGTTTTTTTCCTACTTTCTCATCATGATAGCTTTTTCAAAACCAAGTAAGCCTATGTATTTAAATTTGGTAATTATTTGGCATCAATACAAAGGTTCTGTGTCCAGACATCTACAAGCAAGACACAATATAGAACACATACGGTATAATACTGGACGATTGTGATGTGAAATAAAAATAGATTGGAAAAAGAAAAATGGGTAGTGAAACGTTTTCTGAAAGCTGCAAAGAGAAGCGCTCACCTCCAGGAAAGCCATCCCAGATCTCCAGACGGTCATAACGGCAAAAGACACCAGTAGGAGGCGTTGGGTCAGGCTCCAACTCAAAGGTCTCAAACTCCAAGATAATTTCGGACATCTTTGGGGCAAATATCATGAAAGCACAGTCGAGGTTGTTGGGGTACTTTTCTGGAAAGCCTGGAGATTTTATAACACCACTGTTGGACGTGAAGTTTCTAGAACATTCGGGACCTGCAAGAAAGAAAAGGATGGTTCACACTAATGGTAAACTACAGCCAAAGACATAAAATTAAACCTAAACATTAAAAGTGCTATTTGACAACGTTTTGGCATTTTTTTAAAGGCTTACTCTTGCACTGTTTCCTGCATTATCCTCATTTTAGAATGATTACAATTCCCAACAAACTTGATATTAATACATTGTGTGGAGTTTGCATGTTCTTCCCGGGCTTGCGTGGGTTTTCTCCAGGTGCTCCGGTTTCCTCCCACATCCCAAAAACATGCATGGTAGGCTGGTTGAACCCTCTAAATTGCCCTAATGTGTTAGTGTGAGTGTGGATGGTTGCCTGTCTCCTTGTGCCCTGCGATTGGCTGGCCACCAATTCAGAGTGAAAATGGATGAATGAATGAATGTCCTCTATCCAAGCATAAAAGTAGATTGGGATTGACCCTGCCTCACTAAAGGCATACAGTTAGGGCAATCATTTGGAGCCATTAGTGGCAGAAACGTGCCCGGCATAACATAATTTCCCCACTAGTCTGACAGCCTTTATGATGGGTGCAGAAGGGGTTGACCAAAAACATAATTACAAAGATTTTTTTGCTCGATAAAAACCAGCAGGCTGTACTTGAAATGAAAGCGGTAAAATGCTTTTTTCACTCCGGCATCTTGCTGGGCCACAAACTCGGGCAATCCTATCTGCGTCTGACTGTCCACTCATGGAGAAATTAAAGGGAGTACTACATCGATTTGCTCTTAATTCAAGTTGAAAGCCCTGATGAGGACCAATTTAGAGAGTTGACATTTAGAGCATTATTGAAAATGTGGCTTCTGAGAACAGCGGGGGACAATTTCACAGCTTTTATGACTATTTGGAACTAGAAAATGAGAACAATGTGAGAACGCTTAGGTCACTTAGTTGGACGAGTAACTTTTCTGACTGGGTCAAATTCATAGGAAATGCGGGTAAAAGATATTCACCATTTCCTCTTGTATTCTGTAACTCAATTTGTATACCTTTCACCACAATATGTGAGGAACCTTATCTCTGTTCAGTAGTAGACAGAGCACATTTCATATTCAAATATAGTCCACTATATTAAATGAGCTAGTTGTTGTCGTCCTCCTTTTGTATGATGTTGTGTTTTATTATATTAACTTTCTATTCATTACCTATGTTCGGGAAAATAAAAACTTCAATAGTCCAAGAGTAACGGTGGTACAGTGCAAATAAAAATAAAATTACAACAGTGGACAGGTGTTGGAGTGCAATCTAGTCTTAAATGCATTTTCATGTGCACAGAGACCTGGCATTTAGAAAAATGAATTTAAAAGTCCATTGTGTGGCATAAGCATTGAGTAATTGTTTCCTATTAATCACAGTAGTGAGAGAGAGAGACCATTTTCGGTCTTATGGATACTTTAACGGTTGTGACTCCCACTTCTGTGACCACTTCTTTTCATGACTAACAGTGTTAATACCCGCCAAGAAAAGAAGAAAGATTCCATAGTTGATGTTTAAGTTGTTATCCGCTTGATAGCACAGTCACTCTTTCCTGTGACACCATCAGTCTTTAGAGCATGCCGAAGCATGAAGACAAGCAGCATCACAGGAAGTGTATATCCTGTTGTCAGCCAAGTAACCACTCCCTCCTCCCAACTGACTCAGCGTCTGCTTGTTTTATCACCCAAGATGTCTGTATCTCTCCTGGCGGAATTTACCCACAGGGTCAAAATAAGTAACAAAAAGGGAATTTGTGAGGAATGACTCCAGCAGAACTCATCCCAGAGCCACACACACGCTCAGACGTCACCACATCTGAGACGAGCAGACGAATAAGCCACAGCAGTCCAAACACTGCTTTTTAACAGACTGCAGTTTATGACAGGAAATAGAAAAGACCAAATGCTGAGTGACAACCTCCATCTTGGGTGTATTACAACATTTATTGGTAGCAGTAATGGATTCTTTCTAGCTCCTTATTGTATTAAGTCTTCTGCGCTGGTTAGGGGAGTAAACAAATGTCACTAGGGTTCATTCAGAGGAATTGAAATTTGTTTAAAAGGCCGAAACATTCCTGTCAGGTGCTATTTGGTTGATTTCACACTTTAAACGGATCAAGATTTTTTATAAACGCCTTTGTGCTCAACTGTTTTGAGGCACGTTTTAATGTACTCAACTGAATAATATGTGTATTTTCAATTGGCAATAATGTGATGAAGGATACAACTCCGTATAGGCTTCATAAAAGAAAAAAGGATTCAAGTAATACAAAGTAAATTTGAAAACCCTGGAGTCAGTGGACTTAAGGACTAGAAATTCTTTTTTTCTGCCAATTGGCTGCAAGAAATCATGTTATAGTGAGAAATGTAGAGTTCATTCCAGCACATTAACACATATGGCCTTTTACTTTTGCACAACTACTCCTCTATATCAATCCAATATTCTTTAATGTAGGAGTATTCCAAGAGTACCAGCTGTCCCATTTACAGAAAATGGATGCGTTATTGCTACCATAAGCAAAGAATAACATTCCACCGTGCCTTTTTACATCTGTATTTAGTTTACACAGGCGTACGAGGCATATCCTGGGACAAATAGTGTAAAAGGGACATGTGTATTTCTCAGACTTTTCCCTGGAGTTGTTCATCACTCACTTTCCTTTGACCCAAAGTATTTGTGCAACAAATCATGGCAGGGGTATTGTTCTTCAACTGGTAAGTAAATAAAAAATGTTTATGTTCTATTTAGTTCTCAGGAGGCTCATTGATTATCTTACTTCTCGACCCGGTGGCAGCTTCGGACCTTCCCTCCGTCATCGTGCCCCACTAACCAAGATTAAATTCCAGATGGAGAATGAACTCATAATGCATGTGGTGACACATGCATACAAGCTTTAACATATTTTACTTCTGACACAGCATTTAAAGTCCCTTAAATGTTCTGCTGTGTCTGCGATGTCACACCCGCCTGGGCCAATAATATGAAGGATGACACATCTTAATAGAGAAGGGGCTTGAGGTAAAATGCCGCAGTCTCCCTCTGGCTGCCCTTGGAGTCTTATATTTTTCCATGCGCCAAGCGTCTCTTTGTATGTGTATGATGACAGAATGTCTCTATGCCAGATGTGACCTGTGGCACTTGGGCGTGTCGTCCATGAAAGATACATTTGCTATATTTGCCCCCTCTGAGCCCCACCTAGCACACACACACAGGCACATACACCTTGAGTGTGTTTTCACAGGTGTCTGCAAGTGAAAACACTGACTGCTAATGGATAGTAAAGCAGGCATTTGAAATTAGGACTATTTGTATTAATTCGAAGATAGCCATTATGTCAGACAGACTTGCAGTAGACTTTTTAGTCATGCTTCTGAGTAATAGTAATGATGAGCTTGAGTTTAAACGCGGTTGATAGGGGGCAGGAGTGGTCTTTAATGGTAGTATCCAAGCCACGTCGCCCACTTGAATGGGCCTGCAGCCAGCTTTGATGTGGCTGTATGCAAACTGGCAATCTGTTAAAGGAAAACACATGTCGAGCCAGCATGCTAACATATATAAAAACATACGCACGTGTAAGGAGATTTTATTGCCAAGAATAAAAGATTTGCCTTCTGTACAACGAACATGATATGTGTTACTCAAATAAACTCATTCATTTTCCGTTTTGCTTATCCTCACGAGGGTCAAGGGAATGCTGGATACTATCCCAGCCAACTTTGGGGATTGTTATTCTGAACGGGCCGTCAGCCAATCATGGGGTAAAATGAGACAAACAACCATTCATGCACACATACAACTGGCCTACCATAAATGTTTTTTGGGGGAAACTGGAGAAAACCCACGTGGGCATGTGGACAACTTGCAAACTCCTCACAGTAAGATCAGATCCCACCATGGATTGAACTCTCTCTCAGAATTGTGAGCCGGATGTGCCAACAATGATAAACTTTATAAACGTAAACTGGATTGGTAGTGGGTAAAAATACAGAATTGTTCTAGACTAAATTGATGAGGGAAATTGAACTACTCTACATTGTAGTTTAATAAACAGAAAACGCTTTCCAGGCCTTCCATTATCGTTCCTTTTAATTCCTTGTTTATTACGATTCCATCAGGAAGCAATTCAATCTCCTAACCTTAATTTCTGTCTGTGAATCGAAGATAATTCAACTTCCATCATGTGGTACTTCCCCTGACTTTTCAGTGAAGTGTGGTTGCCAATTTGTAGGCTATAAACTAAATAGCTCATGCTAATTAAGATGGCTGGATGGATGGTGCGGATGCGGGCGGATGAGAAAACAACCACAGTGTGATGCAAAACAACCTGCTTTCTTCCTATTAGACATTTTCCAGTCCCTCAGTGATGAAGGACAGGCATACCAATGTTTGCGCATTTGAGGTATTTGTGAACATATATTTAAGTCTATAGTTGAAATGGGTATGCATGCTCACGTAAACAGTTCTGTGTAGATTGAAAGTGTTTACATAATTATACTCCAAGAGTATGTTTAACTTAAGTGTGACCTTTGGTTGCATTTAACCCGTGACAAAAGGTGGTGCCAGCCCCGGAGATTGACATCTTGTGATCACCAAGCCTTTAATCATAGTAATAAACTGCCTGCATTCTTTCTTTGTGACTTTGTTGGCACGCACAATTTGGCAATTCCGCCATTATCAGATCATCTGTGCATCATCATTAACGCTACATGTGTTTGCCAACCCTATGTTTTCCCCAGCTAATACCCAGATTGTTGATAAAACGTGCTAATCAGCTAGCTTTGTATTCCTTGCTCGGCTTGGCTCTCTGTCTTCGTCAAAGAAACCACACTCTTAATTGATCTAGGGGCCTCATTCTTGGCTCCTTACACTGCAGTAGTCAAAACATGGGGTCTATTCATAGCATAATGAGGGTTTTGCTCTACTGAAAAATAACAGTTTGTTCGTAAAACTCTGTACATGGAGGGCGGAGGGGACGGGGACTTCCCCAATAGATCTAGCTGTTGGCGGTTTGTTTCTCCGACTTTTCTTTATTTAAATGCTCGACATATTGCAAAGAAAAATACGAATGTAGACAGTGTCCGGTAATTTTTACTACTCGCACTTCCTAGGGACAACAAATGTCACTGAAAACAACGAAAAGACTAAGGGACTACTTCTCTAAATGAGCAGCACCTTTACCTTGCTAAAAAAACAATATCAAATGTAATATCAAATCTGTAAGTATGTGATCTGTAGTTGAAATACTATCATGGCCTGGCCGCTTACGTATTTCAAATCAAATCTATGATAATAGATTCGATTGGAACATACCACGCTAATCAATGGAAGAATGTTGTGGATTACACTGGTCTATCAAGGGGGATCAAGCAGTATGTGTTTGTTGGCGTGGGGTTTCACTTTGATCTTGTAAATGAAGCCACACTCCACCAGCTTTGTACTGAGGTGGTGATGCACAGATAGACACAGACGCGTATACACAGATTAAAATGAAGGGGACCTTACGGACCATCCATCATGCTTTTGGAGGTCAATGAAGGCTATCCCATAGATTTCTACTAAGGTTAATTAATGTAAGTGGAGTCTGCCTGTAGGGTGGTTGCAGATATGCGTTTTAATCTTCGTTTTTCTTTAAAACAGAGGAGCTGCAGGCATTCTCCAAATGTTGCCTCTGAGTATGTGATGAGTGCATTATACAAAAAAAAATCCGAACGGATGCCTTCATATTTACATTTTTAAATCTGCCTAATAATTGGTTGCACTGGTTCTCTCCAAGAAAAAAATAAAACAGGCTTGTTATCTCGTTTGCCAACTCGGATTATTCTTTTACTCCATCTACATTATTTTTTTTGATCAGATAAATAGTGTGTAAATTGTGTAAATTAAGTATACCATGGTTTGGATGGTACAGCATCAAAACTAACGCATCAAATTAGAAAGTCTTGGGCATCCCAGAGATTCTAAAGATGCCGGAGTCTAAGTTAAGTGTTGTAATTAGATGTTATTCTTTATCTTTGGAAACTGCATTTGCCCAAAATAAATCCTTGAACTTTATCACTTAAATTTAGTGCAATAGTAAGATGCAAGGTTTCGCTTCTACCAACCTGTTTTGAAGATCTCATATCGTATGGAGAAACCTGCTCCATGAGTCTCGTAGTCAGAGACAAACTTGATGAACAGCTGGTTTCCAGATGACACGACGGGAGAGGGGGCTATCTTTCCACAGTACTTGCCAACCAGCTGACCACTTTCGTCCAACCCATCTCGAACTTCCACGTAGTCATACCTGAGTGAAGAGAAGAGCATCAGTGTAATAGGTAATTTATCCATAATTGCATAGAAATGGAAGATATTTTCAAACATATTTTGTTGGAAAAGCACAGGGATGAGGATGAGGGTGTATCTGTATCATAATATAATTCCACTATACTCAACACACCAACTCAAACACTGTTGATGTACATTTTCTTCTGTGTGCACTGAACCTGAGGAGCAGGTGCAAAATCTATTAAATACCCACACACGCAAAAAAATTACATGCCGATGGAATTTAGATCTCCAACACCAGAGGGGAAACAGCAGACTAATTGAGTCAGAACTGGATTTAGAGGCAGATAAGCTTTGAAATAGGACTCTGGGAAAAGGAGACATGATGCATAGAGACACACTATGAGGTATGTAGATGTTGGCCGAGATCATTGAGGGTGGTCCAAACAGCCTCAGGTTAATAATATGCGCATGCCGGTTATTATCCTTGGCAGATAAATTTTAATTGAATAGTCAGTTGGGGTAGGCTCAAGCACTCCCATGACCAATGTGAATAGAAGTGATATAGACAATAGATCAGTGGAAGTCACAAATTGTTACTAGAGAATTACTCTATTACTGCATCATTGTTACCAGGTCTAACTTGACATTTAAATCGGACGAAAAGATTGTAAATCTAAGGCTAGGACTACAAACAAAATGATAGGTTTGGCTGCCAAAATGCTCTTTATAAATATGCACCTTCTGGGCACAGGGACTTGTTTTCATACGTATGCTTAATCCCAAATTACTGTCAAAATATTTGGTCTCTTCTATGATTGCGGATTTACCTAGATGAAAGGGAAAAAAATGGATCATGTTCATAGCTCTGTTTAAAATAATTCCCTTAAGTGGGACCAAACTTGTATCTACTTGTACTTGTTTTGCGTCCTTTTCTGTGAAACTATTTCACAGATGATCAGGTTAAGATTTAGCGATTCAGTGACAATTTTTGGGTTCATTTCACAATTCCGATATGGAATATTATGACAAAGTAGGAAGGGCTGATTTTCCTTCATTCGTCTTCCGTACTGCTTATCCCATCTTTCCGATAGGAGACTCAGTACACCCTGTACTGGTTGCCTGCCAATCACTGCATTTATTTAAAGAAAATGGGCACTGCACCATTTATAAGCAGTGGTGTACAATTTGTCTAGTAAGCAACCAATAAGGATCCAAAGTAAATCTTTAAACCTGCATATACTGTTATTCCCTCACTTGCTCTTCTCTTATTGTTACTCCTTTAGGGCGATTTTAGAGCCAACAAGATATGAGACCTATTTTCGTTTTTTCGAAGACATTGAGTATTTTTTTTGTTTCCCGTTTCCTCCTTTACAACTTCTGCTCATTCTTTGTTTCCCTCCTAGCTGTGGGAACGGCTTTGCCCGAGCAACTTTAACAAGCGCTATTTTGTTTCAGCTTCTTTATCAAGTCCAATGCAATAAAACGATTACCAGATTCACATGGCATTTACAAAGTTATTCTCCCTATAATGCGATTTAATGTTTAGGGAGTTTCTCTTTAAAGGATCCCTTGAACTAAAATAATTGTTTTTGGTTAGTGATGCCTATTAGATAAGCTTTATTTCCGTGACAAGTTTAATTACGCGTTGCTGGTTTGATTGATCCCACTAATGTATTTTTCTGAATCAAACACAATTTAAAAAAAAATTAAAAATCATAATTGGTTTCCATAGATTTTTGTCTGTATTCGAAATAAATGGACCAATAATAAATGGTTAGATGTTTTTTAATACAATTTTTTTCTGAATGAGACATTACATAGATACGCAATGTTTTTTTTTATATTAACAGCTTTAAAAGGTCTCGTTCACTGACCAAATTAGCTCCTCACACCTTCAGGAATAGTTTATTGCATTTTTAATCTTTCATCAACAGCTCAGATGGTGCTTAGAAGGGTGACACAATGGTGTCTGTATGATATGCCAAAATAGCTTCATTGGGTCTTGATGAGTCTCAGCCAGACCTCCAGTATTTCTGCGTTAGACTCCATACTCTGTGTAAATCATTTACACTCTTATCATCTGGAAGATATTATGTTGAAATTGCTTCAGGGGGGCAATTTAACGCTTCTAAAAAGCTTCTCCTGTCTATTCTAGTGCCGTTTACACCTGCAAGGATTTATTTCAAAACCTGAGTCTTCGGAAATGACAGAGGTCATGTATTAATCTCATCCATAATGATTAAGCAAACATAGCCTGAATTTAACTCCCAAAAGGCCCCTCAGTTTCAGGGTTAGCATGTCGTCGATACCCCAACCTGTCAAGTTTAAGTAAAATTTTTGTCTTTGAGGTGTCACGTAGCATCATATCACTGTGCTGAACGTTGCGCATATAACTGGCGACAATATGATTAAGATAAACGCAGCGCCTATTTATTTGTCTTGTCTGCTCTGGAGCTGCACATATACACACACAGTGTTAATAGTGAAAATGGTTTGTCAATCCAACGGGGAAATTAAAATGAAAAAAAGCGGGGTGTTCAGAGGGGAAAAGGGGTGAAAGTAATTCTGTACAACCTTCGCTTCACCGACTCAAATGTATTAGCCTGCCTCTTTCTCCAGGCACATGGAGAAAGCAATTGGCTTGCAGTCGACAAGAACATTAGGAGATTCTCGCAAAGGCTAAAAGAAGGCAACAAACCATCAGCCTGACAATCTAACAGTTATATTGCCTGCAGTCAGAGTCTGACTACAAATATTAAATGTCCATATGAGGCTAGATTTCTTAATCAGGCCCCGACAAAGCTGAAACATTTTGGACCCCCCCAAAGACTCTGTTTTGGAGTATATTGTGTCTGTGCCATTTGTCTTTCTGTAGCTGTCCTTAAATAAAAACTGCCTTATGGAATCTTGTTACCTACAACATGCTCAAACATCTCAGGGTAACACGAGGGCCGAAGAGCCATTACAACTGATTTGCAGGTCTGAAGGCCCCAGCAGACTTGAAGAGGAAAATTAGCTTTTGTCAGCTGTCAGGAAAGTTGGGCCAACAAGCTCGCAAACTGTCACTCGGGGCACCGACACAACACCATTAACGTTCGTACAAAATGATTGTTGGTGCTTTTTTCCTGTTTGAATCCGGATTTAAATAAAATGGTCTTTCTCGCTTACTTCCCCTTCCGTGTTATTCTGCTTCATACATGAAATTCATTAGCTTTCATGCAAATAACAAGATCTATTCCATACCCTAAATGCTTGAAGAAAATAATTCTAATGTCTAATTTCATCAATGTGTTATAAAACATACCTTAAGCTACTTTGAAATGGTGCATCAAATGATTTCATATGACTTTTTTTTGAAGACATTTAGCACAAATTTACTATTTCATGACAATACCATCTATTATAGATTTTTTAAAAAGCACTGTTGTGAGCCTACATCACAATCTGCTCCCCAAATCAATGTTGAAGTGTCTGAATGTGGCAAGCACAGCAGCATAAAACACCCACCAATCAGAGATGATGTGCTTTCAGAAGTGGTTCCTTGTCAATGTGGGAAGAAGGGCGTGATTACTCCGCTCACCGCGCCATTGCCACAGGGATGCTTGGGAAGATAGCGAATGAGAGAAAATTCTCCGCCCTCCAAAGCCCAGCTGTACCCATCAATCGGGTCTCTTTGGCATGAACACCCCCAACATGGCCACACTCAGTTGGGACACAATTTTAGCTGCCAATGTTTCTGGTTTTATGGCCTATGCATACTTCTCAACAGCAATTATCACTGATGGATGTTGCCATCTTGGATCTTTTAGTTTTCCATTAATTCTAGCGTTCTGTAGATGACAACAATCATGTTAATGAAAGCGGCTATTTAAACTCCATTATTGTATGATGAGCAAACATGAAAACATTAGGTGAGAATGCGATTAAATGCTGCATTGCTGATGACAAGTTTGCTCAAAGAAAGAAAGCGCAATCTAGAGGAAAAGAGAGAGAGAGAAAGAAACAAAATGAAAGAACAGAAGAAAGAAATGGAGATAGTGCTCGCTCATTTCTGTGGCCCATTACATGCAGGAATAGCTATCATTTGTCCCACCTTGACATTTGAAAGGATCTCTGATTGCAAAGAAGAGAGAAGCAGGCAGAGGTGAGCAAAGCGAGAGTTCTCCTTAGGGGTCGGTGCCAGATCATCTGCCATTGCCAAAGCAATGAGAGGTCAAGGGTAAAAAAAACAGGGCATGGAGGGCGTGAAATGGCACAGGGAGGCAAATATATCCCGTTTCTATATGAAATGGCTTTCTTTACAAACATAAAAACAAAAAAAGAAAATCACCAACTACATACAAACGCATTAAGATTATTTAGACTAGTTTTATGATCACACTTCAAAGGGAAAATTTCATTCCTAGTGGAGCGATGCAGGATTATCATTCAAATCAAACAAATGTGGAGGTGTCGGATAGATGTAAACTGCATTCTAGGTTGTGCATGCTTCAAAAAAAGAAGCACCGTACACAACTTAAATGAACCCTGTAATCTACTTTGAAAAAGAAATCCCGGGAGATAAGAAAAAGTAACTGATATGCAGATTGGATGATCCATCTGAGACTTTTCTGCGAGCAGAACTGGGCGGTAATGAGCAACAAGGACTGGAGTGTATGACATTCAAAGTGGGCAGGAGATGTGGCAGAAGAGGCGAGGATGGGGAGGAGTCGGGTTGAAACTGAGGTCAAGCTGAGGTAAAAGCTGTTGGGTGCTGTTTAAATCGTCTCTGATGGTCACAATGGACAGGAAAGAGTTGTGTTATGGGTGGGTTTTGGTCTGTTAGAAGAATGATTATTTATCTGGCAGCCATTGAAAAAGTACAAAGGCATAGCTTGAGAAGAAGGAAAGATAACATTGATAAATAAATAATAACATCTTTAGAAATCCAAATTGCACCTGGAAGGAAGTAACAAAAAAAAAAACCTGCATTCTTTGCTGTGTTAGGTTGCTACTTAATGGCCCGTTTAGTTTAGATGGCTTTTCTATAAAAGACACTGTTCGTTTAAGCTTTGTTTCTAATGCATTGCATTTGAATGTTAGACAATATTGATCCAGCATTAACCATCCATATATATAAAAACCTAAAGTTACATAGCATTTTTTGTGGGTCAACAGAGTGAACAATGCTCTTCGAACAAAGGATTATAAGGATCAAATGTCGCGGTTTGTGCACACTGCCAACTATTGAAAACATTCCATCTATCTTGAATTATTACCATCACTAGTCACACATTGAGATATCATCAGTGGAGTTCCTTTCTAAAGAGTGAGCATAACTAAGAGGAAAGAGCTGAAAAGGATAGAATCGCAAAAAGTATAACTTACAAAAATGTTGATTTCATGCTGCCATAAAAGCCCCCAATTCATCTTTATACGCTTCATAATTTGCTGTTTTTGAGGTTCATGAGCTGAAACAAAGTGTGTCTTCTTCGTAAAATGAGCAGCTACATGCCCAAAAAGAAAGAAAGAGGGGACAATGGTCGGCCGGGTGTCAAAGATCAGTCTCGGCATGTTGTTGTGTGACCGGGTCATTCGCTGGACACACAGCTACAAGTGGAGTAGATTGTGGTCAGACCCTGAGAAAATTACTCGCTCTGAATTGTCCTCTGTATGGACAATCAACATCTACACATGGGCTTACACATACAATAACCTCATGGAGGAACAGGATATTCCTGGGTCTTAACAGGAAAAGGAGGGGGGGGAAAACAGCAGTAAAAATAAATGATGCATGTGGATGTTTAATCATTCGTAGCTAACTAATAATTGGACACTTTGAAATTTCAAATGGCAGATTTTTCATGTGGTAACCTTCGGTCAAGGTCACCAAATACGGTTCCAATGAGACCAATGAGGTCTGGAAGCACTCTAGTAGGTTACTCTTACTCTCGGGACAGATTTAAGGCTTTTAAAAATAATTAAAATGGAATAACATGTTAAGAAAGCTCTGGCTCGAAAAAAAAAGATGGTAAATAAGTGCTCATATATTAAATGTAGACAAGTTACCGTGTATGAAAAAAAAATACTGGAGTAGTTCTGCTCCTACCAGTTGAGAAACGTAGGAGAGTGAATTGCCCATTTTTAAAAATGTTTTTTTATGAATGCTTGGGAAGGTATTGGCTGTCAATCTGCTATGGAGACAATGCAGAAAAATCTTTCTCAGATGCTGACTTTACACACTAAGATGCACAGAACAATTACAGCTGTCCAACAAAAGATAGAAAGCTGTGAAAAAAACAGTGGCAGCAATGAAAAAGAAAGAGCCACTTAAGTGAGTGGAGATCAAGCAAAGAGCAAACAAAGCGAGAGATTGTGAGTGGCTCGAACTCAATCAGAGCGCAGCAGGCAAGCGCCCCATCAATCACTGTCTGCTTGTCCTGCGGCCGAATCACGCCACGTGGAGTGGTGGACAACCACCGGCAATTTGAAGCCTGCTGTGCGTAAACAGAGTTACCTAAAATGACCCTGGGGATCTGGGGGTCTAGGGCTTAACTTTCCACCTAGCAACTCTTTTCCACACAACAAACAAACTATAATTCACGCTGATGCCCTCTTGGGATCGTCTTGATTCTTTGAATAAAGCTTGTTGTCGTTGCGGAGACTTTTCTTGTGACCATAGTGGATTTGTTTAAGCTCTGGACCACAAACAGGGGACACGGGACCAGTACTACATCCATCAAAATCACGAATTGCAAATAAACGTAGATTAGTGAGCAAACAGAGGCAGGCAAGCCAGTTCCTCTTAAATATATTGAACTCCTTTGCCAATTCAACTCAAGAGCATGCGACCATTGCAATAAGGAATCTGCTGTTAATTGGCTTCCTTAAACAAAGATCTTTTTGAGTCTGTATTCGTTTTAGCTACCGCAACCAAGATGGCGCCGTTCAAGTGGCAGCTGGCGGCGGTAGCTCCGTCCACTCTTGCTCGTTTTGTGTTTTTGCTGCTTTTCTGTCTTAATGATTTAATTTGGTGATTCTTAATGATCCCATTTACTTTGATTTGCTTTGTACTTTGCGCTTTTGCTTTGTTGTTCTGTCTAATCACCCTCTGCTATTGTCACAATGAAATTTCCCGAATACGGGATGAATAAAGTTATCCAATCCAATCCAAATAAAAAGAAAATTCAAGTTACCACCATTAACCTAGACTGGTGATTTTTTTTCTTCCCAACAGTACCGTATTATATTCTTCTGCGCTAATCCTGTTCAGGTTTGTGGAGAATATGAGTACATGATGAAAGGCAGACAAAATATTTTGATTTCAATACAAAATAATTTTTACCATGATTTTCTAGTTACATGTCCTTTTGTAGTAACATGTCGAAGCAATTTAGAAAGCAACTTTTTTCCTCCGCGAAGAGACTTCTATGAAGCGAGGGCTGGATCGGTTTGGAGTATAAAATATATCTGGCTAGATGAAAGAGTAAGAAGAGAGGGGAGGGAAAAAAATCTGCAGCGTCCTGACATCTGAGCAACATTCCATCTCTTGCAAACATGAGCCTACACAACTCCGAACGTGAAGAACGACGAAAAAGGCGGATCTGAAATCCAGCAAGTTATTTATGAACACTTCCCCTTATTCCCTTCCTTTCCTCGTTTTCCTATATTCTTCGACTGCGAATTGCACTTCCCTCCTGCTGCGAGTTAGAGTGGCTCACCTCCCGCTTGTGGTCAGGTTGTGCATGAATCAAAGTGGTGACAGAGCAGTGGGGAGTATGGCAGATGCCACAGCCAGAAAGCTTTTCAATCAGGTTGCCCTTCCAAGTCTTAGGCAAGGTGAAACACTTCACCGGCAGATTAAAAAAAAAAAACACCCACGGTCATCCGCACTGCTGCATCATTTCTATCGCACGTGGAAGGGCCTGCTTTAATCCTGCTCATTAGGCCCAGAGTAACCTTTTTATGTTTAAAACTGACGAAGAGAGAGCGTACTGAGTGTGAAGGTCAATGGTGTTTCTGTATGCCGGGCTCTTCTCTCGCCTCTGGTTAATTGATAAGATTAACACGTAACATTCATAAGCAATGTGGCCTTTATTTGCCTGTAGTGACTTGTCTATCTTGTACTTGTGGTATTTTTTGCAATATCTAAAGTGGTTATTCAAGCTGAAGTTTCAACATGTTGATAAAATATGTTTGTAATAATTGTTGGGAAGCGCAAACAAGACATATTCAAAGAAGTGTGGACGTCCCGCCATTGTAATTCCAGATGCAATTTTATTTCCATTGTAATTCGCTGTATTGGTCTATTGGTGTGCAAAATAGCGGGTGCATAATTTGGGATGCTTTTCTCAAAGGTGGTCATTATGAGACCCGCTGTCAACCATCACAGTTTTATTCTGTCAATTGCAGCTCCACTTTGGACTGCCAGTGTGAATGCCATTCTCTCTGACAAGAAGTGAAAGATAACTCAATTCAGGAAAAAAAAAGCAATTACATCAGCATTGGTTGTCAATAATTGTCACAATTATCTATTAAAATATATAAGTTGTTTTGTTTTCCTAGCAACATTTTGTCAATTTACCTCAATATTTTAGGCAAACGGGGTTCCAAGCAATGAGGTATGGTCCATCCATCCTCATATTTTATTTAATTAAAATATATTTTCTGTTTATAAAGTGATTTCTAAATTTGAAGAAATGTTTTGTGTTAAATGTGGCCACCATGAGGAACAAAATACTCTTATGTTTCTATTTTTTTCCATGTAGCATTTGACCCATTTTAGTTGAAACAAAACAAAGGGCAATTACATCAGCATTGGTCTTCAATAATTGTCACAATTATCTATTAAAATGTGTAAGTTGTTTTGTTTTCCTAGCAACATTTTGTCAATTTACCTCATCCATCCTCATATTTTATTTAATTAACCGGTATGTTAGTTTTTTTCTGTTTGTAAAGCTAAATTTGAAGAAACATTTTGTGTTAAATGTGACAAAATACTTTTATCTAATTTTTAGCATGTAGCATTTGACCCATTTTAGTTGAAACAAAACAAAGGGCAGCAAAATAGGAGAGCACTACAAAAAAGGTTGAGATAGATAGCCTCAAGTTATGAATACAAAAAAACACTCAACCGTTGAGTGACCAGCAATTGCTTAATTAATCCATCTGTTATTGGCATACATTTGCAACAGAAATGTATAGGAAAACATATATAAAAATCACATAATACTCCTAAATTTAAGGCATAAAAAAACATTTTTATCGCCACCTCCATGACAATAGTTGATAAATGATCACATAGTCCACTGCCCCTCTCTGGTGGGATCGCAGGGGGAGTAGGAACGTTTGGAAGGAGGAGGCAGATATGCTTTCAGGCTTGCACAAAAAGTAACTACTATGCTGCTCCACCTCACCTCGCCATGGAGTCCCTCTGGTATTCAGGTGTAAAGGCAAATAGGAATTAGAGAGGAGATGGTCTAAAAAGACCCTTCTGTTCTTGACACTCACTTCCTATGAACAGGTGGCATTCTCTTTCAGGGGGATTTCAAATGCCATAGGAAAGACTAACAATAGATCTGGGGCACACAAATCCAATTCCCCTCCTCTTTCCTAAGCTTTGGAATACAAACCTGGTTAGTTATACCAGGAAGGGTCATGTTGTCTGCTGGAAAGGGGTCCACTGCAGAGAATGTTTGCCCTCCCAGCAGGCCGAGCGGCTCCACAGGGGCAACACGGCAGGAGATCGAGGTGGAAAGAGCTTGTTTTTTTCCCCTTCTTTTTTTCCAGGGGTCCCGTAGAGTAAAAGGAAGACTGAAATTCATCAGAGGAAAGAAATGCTTTCCACGCTTTGAGTTACAGGCACCTGATGGCATTTTTTTTGCAGACTTTTGAACCATGGCGAGGCAGGATGCTTTCATTTCTTCACCCGCACAAAAGGCTGCTTGAGAAGGCATTCTTCAAATAACTTGGCTTGCCGAGTACCACCCTGCCATATATCTAATCTCGCCCCCTTCTTCGTCTACTTCATTGACATTCTTTCAGAAAAGTCCAAGTCCTTAATCCCAGCCTGGATGGAAACAAATGCTCTAACAGACTGACTGACTCTCTGGCTCCGACCTATTTAACAAGACATGTTTTTTGCGAATAGTCAGCAAATCTGATGTTATCAATGATTCATAAGGACTGTCAGGATCATATGTATTGAAAGCTTCTTCTTCTCCATGAATCAGCAGGGGCAAGTGAGATGGTGAGAACAGCCTGCAGCTACAGATGGGCGATTGAAGCTTTCGCCTCAGTTTAACATTTGCGGATCTGTTTAACAGAATACACTGCAAAAAAAAAACACAACTCTCGGCTATTTTAATTCGCGGATCAATTGCTCTTTTGAGCGTGTTTGAACTATCTTTTTTTTTTTTGCTTAGCTGAACTGCTAGAAAAGTCAGACCTTGCAACATTTATAATCACAACATGCCGATTTGTTTATATAAAAATAGGTGTGTGATAAGCGATCTATTCGATTTAAGCATACCTTTTTCAACCAATTTAAGGGCGTGTTGACTTCAAATATTTGCCCGGACACAGGCTATGCCTCTGGCTCAGACTTCATTACCCGCAACGGTCGCCCCCTTTCAACTCTAGTCTGTGAAAGTCCACAACAGTGCGTGAAAGGTAAACACGTTCTGCATTCAGAATCGCAGGGCTCACTTAGTCGCCTTATCTTTGTGATGAAGTGTTTTCCTCCTCCTGCTCCTCCTCCTCAACTCAGGATCCACACCCGTGCACTTCCCCAAACAACCCTAACAAGGCTATCGTGCACACACAACAACACCAATGCGTCCAAAGTCCACTCTGTCTTTTTCCCCCTCCTTTTTACCGCCTCACTCTGAGTGCTTCTTGTTTGGTTTGCTGATAACAGCCATGTTGGGGAACATGTGGTGCATGTGTGTTCCATTTGCCCACTAATTAGATTGCAAAGGCTGTGCACTGAACCATATACTGTAGCGCCCCCCCACCCCAACACCATCACATCTCCTCCGCCTCCACCCACTTTGCCAGTCCATCAGATAAGAAGGCCATTCTGTCTCTCATCAATGTCCATTTTGCAAAGGCTGATTTAGCCAACAGAGTTGTGACACAAACTTTAAAAAAGCCCAACTAACTACGCAAAAGTGCTCAAAACAGCCCACCCACACGTGAGACAAAATATATGACTTGAAACTGGAAAAACCACCGAAGGGTGGCTGATACTTAAGTGAGAACATCACACAAGCTGGAAAGCAATGTGTGGTAAAAATGTAAGTCCCGTGGAAACAGCTCCATTAAAAAACCATTAAAAATGAAACATCAGTACATCTGGTTAAAAATAGACACATTTTGAGGTCAGGTTAGCCCGGCTTTCCAGTTTCATCATCTCTACATGGTTCATATGAGGTGTCACACAAATATCAATCAATTGTTTGTATTATCAGTGGAACGTCTGAGATGAGACGGTGGGATTTGGGCGAATTCTGATTGGACATGCTAAATAATAATAACGGAATTAGTCTTCCAGTGTCACCCTTATAATATTCAAGTGTGCATTTAAAATGAAAAACATATTTAAGTATAATTAAAACTGTAAAACAATAAAAACTCATCATCCCTGCCCTGCTGTGAACACTCCTTACTGAATCACATCGTTCTATCATAACAACTCCTCTATAAGTTATTATGTTTACCAGGAAAAAAAGAACATGCCCTCACATAACTCTAAGTGTCATATTTTTCCACAAATGTCACCCAAACGCCAAATGGCAAGGTTGTCCAATTTCAGGGCGGTCACTGACTTTATATGTACATAATTCTTAAAGAGCAGCTACAAAGGGGCCAAATGTTAATAAAAAAGAACATTCAACTAAATCACACTCAGTCTATAAAATCAGGAGCTGGAAATGAAAAAGCAGAGCTAAATCCGAGATGATTCGATGATGGCCCACTATATTTAAGATCCCACCCCCTTGTCATCCTGAAAAGCTGGCTTCCTTGAGCCCTCGCAGACTAGATAATTTTTCTCCCCCCTTCGTCTGTGTTGAGACACACAGGAAATTCATTCCTGGCTAATTTGATTAGCACCATCATTGTCGCAGGCGTCCCCCCCACTCCTCCTGTCTCTTCTTCACACACTCTCTTGGACAGTTTAATAGTCCCTCCGGTGCTGAAATATGACCCCAAGAAAAACCGGGGAGCATCCAGCCTTAGATGACACCGAACCATTAATCTAGGGAAACGGGGAAAGGCAGGCTAAAGTGGGGCTGAAATCCAGGATTTAAAATAAAAAGAAACCTGCAAACAGATACAGGAGCCATTCACGGAGGGACAAAGGGAGAGTGGGTCCAGGTTTTAGGGTGGAGTGGGCATACAGTAACAGGATCCAGCAAAGCCCTGTACTCTCTTGAGCCCTGCAGCGTAAACAAACAGCTGAGACAGAGGCTCCGAAACACACACACACACACACACACACAGTCATTGACAGACAATCTGACCAAGACAGTCTGCCTAGATCAGGCTCACCTCCAGGCACCCACACAATGACATAGACTCATCACATTAGTGTCTGTCTATGGTTTCATCTACTCAAACTATCAATCTGACAGCAAATTTACAGACTTCATTGAGTGGGACTGCTCACAACTTTCAGTTTGAGATCCATCTTTCATCTTCTTTTTTTGCAAGCCACCCTCCTCTCGCTTCCAAGCATCTCACTCCAACTTGCAACTACACAGTTTGAAATAAATAGGTATCAAGAATTGCTCTGCATGCATTTTGCGTCTGAGTCAGAGCTGCAAAAATCCCCTCGGGTAATGATGTCTGCTAAACTCTGACAACAACATTAAACTTGTATTAGTCCCAAGTCGTGTGACTCTCTACGGCACACAGAAAGAAAGCGAGGACATTCTACAACCACAGAGGCATTTCTTAGTGACCCACAGTGTGCCATGCGCGCTTGAGGTCACAATAAGCACAATCAATGACCGCTAGATGGCGCAGTTTAACGTGCAATATGTTCAAGAGGTTGGGGGGACAACAGAGATGTTTATACCTATATAAGGACACATGTCAAGCTATCTCCCTCAAAAGTTCAACTTATTCCTTGTTTTTTTTCTTCTCAACCTTCAACCAAGACTAATCAATTTTTATTATAATAAAGCAACATGCACACCCCATAACATTTCTAAGCATAGTGGTCACTTATACTCAATTTTTTTGAAATCTAGTTTTACACAACAGATTTCAGGGTGGGTAGGTTTCCTTTTTTCTGGAGGTCAGAATGATTTTGTCAGGCACTTACTTGCACTCCCGATCTTCGAGGTCAAAATGTGGATTGAAGTTGATGAGGATCCGCTGGTGGGGGCCAGGAGCCGAGATCACCCATGTACAGCGCTGGGAGGAGGTGTAAGACAGGGGGTACCCGGGAGAGGTGAGGTAGTTGGCATTTGAGATTCGGATGTTGCCTCCACATTTGTCTACAAAATATGAAATGACCACAATTGAGAATGAATTTAGCCAGTCAAAAGAACAAAAGAGTGAATGTAGCTGATTCCTGGTTCAGAGTTTAACCTTGAAACTCAGTGACGCTTTGTCAACAAATTACAACAAAACTTTGATTAAATAGATGGAATAAATTTAGCAATATTATACAATTTTAAGATATGTGAGGACACATCATTTCAAAGAGAAGGCTGAAATGTAAAAAAAAAAAATCATGTTTTGAATTTTTTTAGGAAAACGGAAAATGTTGACTTTTTAAAAAATGTATATATTCGGTATGAATTATGTGCCTGAATAGAGAACCTCATCCAAGATTAATGTGATCTGAATTAAGTATAAAACTATTTTAAAAACTAGAAATCTACACATTTGATGAAGTAATAATATTGTAATGCAATTGCCAAATTACAAAGCCAAATTATGAATTATAAGTGACTTTTGCTACAGTGGGAGTTTGTGACAGTTTGCTTGTAACTGATTAGTAAGGATTCATCTTAAAAAAACCAATACAAATCTTACATAGTTCATAAAATGGTTATTTCAATCAATATCAGATATCACTTACCGTTTTTAAAAGCCTTGACCACCAAGATGAATCCCATCCACAGGACAAAGACTAATCCACAACGCATCCTTATTTTGTCAGCTCCAAATTAAAATGAGCAAAAAAATCCCAGTTAAACTCATCCAGAAGCCTTGTGGCTGGAAAAAGCTGTCCTGTTTTATCTTGGCAATCGTCAAACCAAACAAACAAACAAAAGTCTCACTTATTTTAAAGCTTATAAATGTGATCTTCAGGTCGCTGGCATCCTGCCTCTCAGCTCCTGTTTCCTCTCGCATCAACGGACTGCGCTCTCCTCTGGAGCCCGGTGTTTTCCATATCCTCACCACGGAGCCAAGGTGCTCAATATAGTCAAAAGAAAAGAAAAGAAAAAGAATCACTCTTCTTGGGGGTCCTTTTTAGTCAAACAATGAGTTGGCAGGGAACAATCCACCAGCTGTGGAGAAAAGAAACACATTTTAGAAGGTGTCCGCATACAGTTGAAATTTGGCACAGAAGTTGGGAGCTTTGACAACTCAAAAGCGACTAAACCCTAGTTGAGCACTCTCATTAGACATGAGGGTCCTTAAATAATGAGTCCTCTTAACTACATGAGAGGTTGAGGTTGGCCCGCAACACATTGCAAAAGTGCCTTGCCAGAGTCATTCAACCTTTTCTGCGTAAAAGCGAAGCGGCGCTCTGACAAACAGAGCGCCAGTCGTCAATTATGTGACATGCCTCTCTCTTCCTGTCCTTTCTCACCCTACCATCTCCCCTTCTTTCTCTATTGTCCACCCTCTATTCACCCCTTGTTCTCATATAAAGGGGCATAAGACATTCACGAAAGATTGATGTCAATTCTCAACTAGACGTCATAATGCCAATGAATTTTGTTTGCTGATCACATATAGAATTCACATTTTAAAATATTTTAGACAGGAAACTGTGCTTGTTATCATACCGCTTTCTTATCATGAATGTATTTTTATTTTTAATCTTGTGCGGGAGATTTAGCACGCACCAGTTCTTATCAAGACGAAGTATTTGGGATCTTGTCCCATAGAACTGACACCAAAATAAACACTGAAATTCAAGCGGAATCAATTCAAGCATAAATGATAGAAGCAGAATTGTACTGGCATTTCACTCAAGGCTGCTTTTATAGGATCACGCTGCACAAATATGAACAAAGACGTCTTGTTTTCATTGTATACCTACATCTTTAATCCTGTGCACAATCTAACCACCAGTTTAACCACAACCCGTGATATTTTATATGAATGATATGAAACACTTTAAGGTTTATTTGATTAAAAAAAACACTTAAACTCAAGTCGGGAAGTTATCAGTCAGTTGTTCATTAAAAAACAATATTCATTGTTTAAGTTCTTGCCAGCATGCAGTAAGATTTATATATTCTGTGAGTAATTTAAAAAAAGGCAGGATTCACCTGTGCGCGTGCATCAAGTCCAGCCGCAGCTTTCGTCAGAACGCCAAATATTACAAAGTCTTCTTCAACATAATTCGAAATTACTTCAAATAGAATAAGCTCCTTTTTTGGGGGGGCAAAGCGCAAATCTTGACGAATTTCCTGATGTAAAAAAAAAAGACGCGCAGCCGATGCCCGAAGATTCCTCGCTGTCTTCCCCGCGTTCGTGCGCGCTTCCCCGGGCTTCTTATCGTTGGTCACTCGCACGTTTTTCCCACGTTTCAAGCCCACCCGAACACTACGAACCCACAAGTGTCCCTCCCCTTAGATCGAGACGATCGTTTTAAATAACATCAGGCGACTGGTAAATCCACCGCGGGGCAATTTGAACAAGTTTGTTCGCGTCCGCGTCTCGTGCGTGCGCCACGGCTGCCGCTGCTCCCACTGATGGAAAACGCCAAGGGTTTGATTGGAGTGCCTGCCAGCCTCCCTGACACGCCCCTTTTTATATTTTTTTTTACAAGGGATGAGTACGCGGACGCGCGTGGTCGTCGAGGTGCGCGCGCATGTGGGTGCGCGAGTTCACCCAGCTGTCTTTTCTCTTGGAACGGATATGCTTTTATTGAACTTCATCCGCTGACCCCCGAGTAGTTTGAAGGTCACAACTGAGGTGAATCTGCCATTTGGTTTGGCTCATTCGATCCATCTCGTAATTGTGGACAGTAGCTAAAAGCAAGTACTTGTCTGACTAAAATGGATATTTCTAATACAGTTGTATACCTGGCGGCCAGGAGGTTGAGTGGTTAGTGCGTCGGCCTCACAGTGGGGGACCTGGGTTCAAATCTAGGGCAGTCCACCTGTGCCGAGTTTGCATGTTCTACCTGGGCCTGTGTGGTTTTCCTCTGGGTGCTCTGGTTTCCTCCCGCATTCCAAAAAACAGGCATGGTAGGCTGATTGGACACTCTAAATTGCCCCTAGGTATGAGTGTGAGCATGAATGGTTGTTTGTCTTCTTGTGCCCTGCGATTGGCTGGCCACCAATTCAGGGTGTCCCCAGCCTGTGGCCCGAAGTCAGCTGGGATAGGCTCCAGCACCCCCGCGACCATAGTGAGGAGAAAAGTGTTTCCGAAAATGAGATGAGATGAGTTGTATACCTGTACTTATGAAATGAATTGGTTCCAGATGTGGTTTCGTAACTTGAATTTTTTTTGTAAGAGACGCCTTGTACATGTAAAACCCTTAATCCGTTCCAATACTACCATCTAAAACAGGGGTGTCAGACTCGGGTTGGTTCGCGGGCCGCGTTTACGTCAACTTGATTTCATGTGGGCCAGACTATTTTAGATATAATATTTAGATTTTTTTTTTTTTATAAACGGATTAAAAGAACTGGATTAAAAGCCCTGAATATTCAGTTTTTTTATAGATCTAAAGCAATGTTTATTTTAGCTTTTTTATATATATTTTTAGATTTTACAAAATGATTTTTGAACTAAAAACACAGAAAAAATGGATTAAAAAATTACAATTATTGATTTAAAAAGGGGAAAATCAGGAAATTTTATATACTATATACTCTTCATTTTAATTTGATCCTAAAACAGAAAGTCAGCACTCATGATTTACTTTCCCGGGCCACACAAAATGATGCGGCGGGCCAGATTTGGCCCCCGGGCCACCACTTTGACACATGTTATCTAAAGCCTTTCAAAATATAAAAGTACAGCAATTTGTGTATGAAATATGTGAGGAAAACATTCATTCATTCATTTTCTGAAACACCTATCCTCACAAGGGTCGCAGGGGGTGCTGGATCCTATCCCAGCTCATTATGGCACCAGCTGGGGGACACCCTGAATCAGTGGCCAGCCAATCGCAGGGCACATCGAGAGGGACAAGGCCAAATCCGGTGCTCGAGAGCCGGCCAGGCATGTTTTTGGAATGTGGGAGGAAACCTGAGTACCCGGAGAAAACCCACACAAGCCCAGGGACATCTTGCTTAAGCCAGACAGTGAGGACACACCTGGGATCAATTCCTCAACCCCAGAACTGACATCGACGCCCTAACCACTCATCCGCCGAGCCGCCACAGTTTTACCTGTATTTATGAAATTAATTGTTTCCAGAAGTGGTTTCATAACTTGTATTTTTTGTAGGAAAGAACATGTCTTAAGGCAGGGGCGCTCAAATTTTTGAGCCAACCTCCCGTGATCTACTTTGTTGTTAGGGTTAGAATTCATGGGTGGGCAAAGCAGTCCTGGAGGGCCACTGCAGGTGGGTGCAGCTTTTTGTTCCATAGACACTTTAACCAATGGGGGTTGTGCTGGAACGAAAACCACCTGAAAAATGTGACTAAAAGTTCCACTGAATGACTCAGTGAGTTTAATAACTGAACGTTGTGAGCCTGGTGGCCTGTAGGAGGCGTTACGCGGTGGAGAGAAGTCAGGGGTGTTTCAGTCTCAAGTACCGAGTGGACAGCTGGTTTCCAGACAAGTGCACTAAAGTGGAATAAAGTTGGTTGTCAGACATTAAGGACTGCATCCAGTGGGCAATTTAATCACACTCTACACAGGATAATGTGTTTCAGCAGCAATAATTCATGCACGCACTTTCTTGGAAGGTGAAATAATGATTGTGATACCTACTCATGGGTCCCTTAAGTAAAGCATTTTTGATCTAATACAAGTCAATTCTTTCGATTAAAAGCAGATAAAAGTAAAGTCATTTGTTGACGGTACACGGTCGATTGGTCGCCGGTCTTTTGGTCGCCGATCTTTTGGTCGCTGGTCTTTTGGTCGCCCGGAAGGTTATTGATAATTACCATTTAAATCGTTGCTCAAATTCCCTAAATACAAACTGCAAATTACTATTTAGTCATATTTAATGCCCTAGTAATTATTAGGCTAAAGAAAAGCTCCAAATTTCTCGGACTTTTATTGTTTTTTGTTGGAGAACTTGTTAAGACCCTGACTGACGTAGCTTCTTAAAGGGACAACGCATGTACATACAAACTCTTATACACTCACACGTCAGCTCAGTGAAACTGCTCATGGCCATTGTTGGCTTTTATTGATGCGTAGACCGTGTTGTTTTACCTTGTTTTGTCGCCGGTCCTTTGGTCGCCGGTCTTTTGGTCGCCCGTTGTCGCGCTCCGTGCGACCAATAGACCGTGACCAAAAGACCGGCGACCAAAATACGGCGATCAAAAGACCGGCGACCAATCGACCGCACACGATCCCATAGTGGTGGGTTCAAAATTAATATAAAAATGTATCAAGTAAAGCTACATAATAGCCTGAACAGAGTCAAAAAGAATATAATCTTTGCAAAAGCAGAGTGAAACCATAATGTATGCTGTTCGATTTAACAGCTTGACAGAACACATTTTATTAAGAAGTTTATATAGCAAGATCAGACTATTGTTGAAGTTAATTATATATATATTTTTTTTCCCAAAGAGAAAATGAGCGTCGTTTCCAATCTCGACTCTGGTAATTCTTTTTCTTTCTGATTATGCAAATGTTCAATTGGTGTTGGGCATCTCTATCAAAGGCAAAATAGCTTTGGTGTCCTCGGGATAAGAGAGAGAAAACGTGTATAGTCATTTCACAGAGGTGCCTGCCTGCCTGTGTCATCTGAAATGAGGGCTTGATTGTAGACGAACAATAAAAGAACCATTTAAAGGATTTGCTCTTTCTTATATTGCCCCAATAATCTTTTGTAGAGCAGGGTGAATAATTACTCCTGGTAAAAAAAGCAGACATTTTTATTGCCGCTGAAAGCGGAGGATTTGATTTCATTAGCTTTTCTTTTCCTTCAATGAAAACTCTTCAAGTTAAAGCTATTTGCCTCCGGAGGGAACATTCCAAGCTAAATTTCTGATTGAAAAATCTGTTTTTCGGAGTCCTATCGCAACAACCTGTTTGCAATTAAATACTTTAGGGCAATTTTGGATGAGAGGTTAGAAAAAGGTTTTGAATGGAAGGAAAACATTAATGTACTGCAGGAGCACTATTTAGAGCCAATGCCTCTTCCAAGGCCACTTATACAAATCTGTCCCACAGTTGGAATGGTTTTACCTTGGACTGTGCTCCACCTCTCTAGCATATTTTGTGAAAATTGCTCCAGTAGTCTGTGTGCAATTGAATAGAGCGACAAGCACTTGGACCTATGCCAGATGCAACATAAAATGTTTTGTTGCTATGTTAACTGTATCTTACACACACAAAAAAGAGACCTATAACAAGGCCCCTAAATAAGATGGTGTTCCACACACATACATTTTAAACATCTAAGCTGTGTATGTATTTTTTTTTCATTGTAGAGGTTTCTTACAAAGGAGGAAGAAAAATCATACTGTATATTTACTGCTTCTATAGTGTGCTAAATCCTCTAGATCACATGTGTCAAAGTGGCGGCCCGGGGGCCAAATCTGGCCATCCGCATTTTTTTGTGTGGCCCGGGAAAGTAAATCATGAGTGCCGACTTTCTGTTTTAGGATCAATTTAAAATGAAGAGTATAGATGCATATTAAATTTCCTGATTTCCCCTTTTTAAATCAATAATTCTAATTTTTTAATAACAATAATCAATTTTAATACCGTATTTTCACGACTATAAGGCGCACCACATTATAAGGCGCACCCTCAATGAATGACACATTTTCATTTTTGTTTTCATATATAAAGCACACTGGATTATAAGGCGCCCTGTCTATTTTGGAGAAAATTTAAGACTTTTAAGTGCGCCTTATAGTTGTGAAAATACGGTACGTTTCCGATAGAGTAGTGGCACATTTTCTTGACTTCTGTGAAATCAGCATAAATTCATTCCCCACTTAGTGACAATCTAAACGGGTCTACAAATCGCTGCCCTGCAAATGATGGCGTCTATGTCTCAATATTAGGCTGCTATGATCATATTCTATGTTGTTGTATGTAACGGTGCATTCACATCCATTGTTATAATATGCCCGAGAATGTCATACAATCATCTGTCTGCCATTCCGATATCAAACTATAAATGTACAAACATGTCTTTCAATTATATGACAGTTGTAAACGTCTATCTTTGACATCATACAAACTTAAGCTTCAGAGAGAAAGAGAGAGAGAGTGAAAAAAATTCTGTTCCAGACCGAGGGGACCTCATAGCTGGCTAAGAGTGTGCTGGTATTATTCCAAGGTATTACAAGCATGTATAGAGTGCAGCCAATAAACATGTTTAGACTTTTTCCACTATTACTGTAGTATTCTGGTCTGTTCTTCATGGCAAGCCATGTTAAAATACATTGATATGGTCTTAATTGTTGTTTAATGGTAGCCAAAGATGTGCTTTACATATTATTTGAAAGGGCTAACTAGGACAAACTTTAAAATTAGGCAATCTGGGATGTATATATTTAAAATGAGAATGCTAAATGCAAACATGGGTGCCAGTGAGCAACAACCAATGTCTACGCTGCTGATTCTTTTTCAGAAGGGTGGTATTTGTGGGCATCTGAGGGGGATGTGGGTTACTACGCAGAGATATTAAGCTCCAACTGGTACAAAGGCTTTTGTTTTCCGCTGAAACGTTTGCGCAAGGTGAACGCATCTAAGAGTGAATGAAATTAGCTGAATGAAGACTTTCTGATATTTAGACATATGGAAATTGTTAAGAAAAAAATAGGGTTGTTAGTTATCTAAGTGAAGGTGGGACATAAGAAAAAAGGGAGGGGTGTGGGGGAGTGAATGGAACAAAAACAAAGAAATGCCCTCATTGGTAGTAGACACATTTACAGTGACATTTAGCGAAGGAGGAAAGATGTATGAATAAATATGCATAATGTTGCCGGGAAGCACTGAGAGCTTCTCAGGGGTAGAAGGAGGGTGCGAGAGACTGCTCCTGAATTAATGATGAGGCAGTCGACTGTCAGTCTCGGGTGTGTGTGTGTGTGTGTGTGAGTTGAACATGTGACGCCATTTTGCTGCTGTGTGTGCATGTGTGCGAGCGGCCTAAATTCACACACTCTCAAACTCGCTCTTGCAGCACCCCAATTTCACATCACTGATGAAAATTAGCAAATCTTTGATACCTAATCAAGCAATCTTTTTTTTTTCTCACTTTGCAATTGTTTTTGATGCTTAATTGCATTTCTGGAAACAAAGCAAGGTCCTTCCTTGGGAAATCTATTTTTTTGATTGTGTGTTTTTTTTTAAAGATATTAAATTTGGGTCTTCATTTTTGACTTGAGATAATAAATGCATTACTACTCATCACCCCAGACACACACACACACTGGGAGATGATTGTGATGAAGGGGAGAGAGAGAGGTGTGGTCCAGGAGGGAACTGTCAGCCTGAAAAGCTATGTAGGTCAATGAAGAATTGCACAGGGATATTGCCTCCTCAGCTCACAGTATGGGAGCCTGATATGATTTCTGCTGAATCCATCTGACTTAAATGATGAGAGATTAGCCCTTTAAAATCTCCTTGGAGAATGACGACAAAAAAAGCCTGCTCCCGAGGGGGGAACAAAAATATATATTCTTCATGTGGACTTTTGTATATTATTCAGAGAGATCTGCTTAACATTGTCATTGCTTCTTCAGACGAATGATTTTTATATCTGTATTGTTCTGTATGATTTTCAGCTGAAAGTGTAGTGGGAACTGCCTTAGAAGTTGTACATCTTACAGTTGAACCATCAAAATAAAAAAAAAAGCCTGATTCAGTTAAAAAAAAGTTTAGTTGGATGTTAAAGCATAACGATAATGCGGATGATTAATAATACAAGGTATTATAAAAATTATCTGCTGCCGCAAGATATTTTGGTTCAAATTGTTAATATTTTTGGAATAATCCAATCAAAATGGGTAGAGAGTCATGCATCACAAGAAAAAAATATGGCAGAAGATGGTAATAAAAAAAAGAAAATCAGTTGTTCCTCCAATCACCCCCTTGAGTACTTTACTGCTAGTTTTAAAAGGTTTGCATTGTGCAAATACTTTAAAACAGGGTTAGAAAAAGATGATTTAAAATATAAATCAAAGCTTGGTATTAAAGTGACCCAAAGAAACACAGCAGGGACAATGAAGTCAACGAACTGGCCTCCAATCCACCCCACTAGACATCCTGCTTTGTTAAGTGACAGAAACTAACCCAACAGGTGGTAAACCAACCTCTCCCTCAGGCTTTTTTTACCTTGGCTGGACACTTGATAAAGCGAGTTTGAAATTGAGCCCGAAACAGCAGCAGCACAAGAGGCTAAAGTCCCGCAATTAAAAAGAGGAAATCCTAACAATGCCTCTGATGACCAAGATTGCCTGAAACAGTGAGACAGGCCACTGAGGAAGATGAGAAGCCGGGCATTGTATCAAAGGTTTGCTGGAGGGTTGGGAGCTACCTCACTCAGTTTGAGTGTGCTTGTGTGGGTGGCTATACAGTATGTGTGCTATCCCCAAACCTGAAATAAATCTGTCCAGAAGAGTGAAATCTACAATGAATGTTTTACCCTTAAATACCTGCTCTAAATGCATTGAAATGGTTGACTAGCTCGTAAAAAAATACATTGTAAGTTGGCCGTATTTTGATTTTTTTTGTGGGCGAGTTCACATTGAATGATTTTGCACACATTTTTTATTGTCTGGTTTGGTGTGGAATCATTTTTCAAATGTGATTCATGCAGTGGCGGGCCATCAGGGCCTTCAAGGCTTTCTCTGCTGGCCTAATAAATATCTGAATCATATATTATATTTTGTACATCATTACTTATTAAATCATTCCAAATTGTCTGTTAGCTTCCTTCCATTGATTTTCCCTCTGGTTGCTCTGCTTCCAGATGTGTGTTTTCATATTGAAGCATTTAACCAATCACATTTCAGCCATTATTTGTTGCCAGGGTCAGAAAACTAATAAACATGGTTTAGCCCGGTTTAACCTGTGCAGGCGGCAATACACCTTAAAATACAGTTTTTGAGAGCATAATAAAAGTACACTATTTGAAAAGACGTGCCCTTACTTCTCTGGTGTGGAAATTTTGGTGCAAAAATGCTTAGAAAAAAAATTCCCTCGCACAAAAATGTACTTTTGTCACAGTCTAGTACAATTGGTTTCGTCTGTAAGCTATTAAATGGGCAATTTAAGTCCAATTTCATTGGATTAAGTGCATTTATCTGCATGCTTGAGATTATGAAAAGACAGTTTCTTTTGCATCTGTCACAAGGTTCAACAGTCATGGGGCGACTGTAGACAAAAGTACATCTTCAAAAGTTACTGGACAAATAAGACTTGGACTTACATTATCCACAGACGGGATGAGGCTGCTAAGAGTCTGTGACAACGAGTTGTGGTACATCACAAGATCTGTGAACATCGATAAAACGGTGTCAGATATAACATTTGTTGTCCTCTGAATGTGTCATAAGGTTACAACATTTTAAAATTTTAGACAAAACTGTTTTTTTCTTATTCTTTTGAAGTGTTTCTCACATACTGGGATAGTTTCACAATTTAAAAGAAATAATTCTAAATAATTCTGTGAAAAGGTTTACCTTGAATAAAGGAATTACAACAAAGGCCATCAAGGAGGCAAAATTTTTAAAGTTTATGAAAAAAAAGAAGAAACAACTGATCCAACTCTCTTAATCATCTTAATATATGCAACTGCAAATTGTTTTTTAACCATTACAAAAGTTAAAAACAACTTCATTGTTGATGATATTCGGTCATAATCAACAACAGACCTGGCATGGGATGTTATGTATTATTTCATGCACATTTTTATGGTACAATGTATTTTATTTGAACCACCTGGTGTTATTATCATGTGAAACGGTTGTAATCATAAACGCATCATTTCTATGAGTGAATAGAACAATCTTCAAATGAACAAAAGATGAATGGATGACCTAGCGAAGGAACATATTTTTCAAGGCCTTTTTTCATTTCCTGTAGCTCATTAGTTTTGTTTCTGCTCATTGATTATTAAACCAAGTAGAAGTTTCTTGGTATCAGTTATTATTATGGTGAAGTCACTCTTTTTTTTCTAATTATGGCAACTACAACGCAGACATAATGTGTTTAGTTGAGTAACTAATGTGTAATGTGTACGGTATTTTGATTACACAAAGATCGAGCTGGCTTTTGGTTTGGGGAAGTTATTAAACGGGGTTAATTTTGACATTATATTTCGGTCTTGATTTTAAACTTTCTGCGAACGAAAGAAGAAAAATTGCAAGTCTTAAATTTAAAAAACATCTCAGTCTCCGAATGTCGAAAGAAATGCTACATTAGCTTTACCGTTTCAATCATTTTTATAATGTTATTGTAACGACAAACAAGCTTCCCATCTTCTTGCTGCTACCTAACTATAACCCTTTCCCTCAACTCTTTCAATATCCCGATCTGTCATCCTTGCTGGAATGTGCTGCTGTCACTGCGCGAGCAAACTTATTTCTGTACGCCATGTCAGAGTGCAGCCCTTAGACAAAGCAACATGTCCACAGAGACAAATAGAGACAGACAGCAAGACACAGAAATGCATTAGGGCAGGGAGAGCCAGCGATAAGACAGAGACAAAACATTTGAATATAAAAAAAAAATGAAGTTCGCTATGAGAGAGACATTGATGGGGAAAAGAAATGAACGATAAATAACAGGGAAAATAATAGGAAATGATAACTCCGGAAAGTTGTTGCTGAGATCCAATTCTGCATTGGCACACGCTCGCTTTTGCTGATGGGCGCCTATAAAAGGCACTGAACTCATTTCTATTTATGGTCATTATCATATATTTCTACATGTTGCCCATACACAATGACACTAGAAAGTATAAACGCATGAACGGCCAAACACAAGTTGAATACTACACAGGGACACATAAAGAGAGTTAGAGAAGTAAATGGTTAGACAGTGAGAAACTTTGGAATGCAGACACTCCCAGTCTGACTCAAAGTGAGTTTATAGCTTTTGAAACAGAAATCTGCTATTCACCGAATCAATGGAGCTTGAAATTTGTATTTTAGGCATTTCCTCTAACAGTTGACCAGTTAACTGACCTGTTTTTTCAACTGTTCAACTTCCCTTTTACTAAAAACTGCAGTTCAAGACCCAGTTAAAGGAGTTCTCCCACTTTAGCAACGGAAGAAATGCTTGAAAAGACAATCAGCTTTAAATTTTACAAAACGTTACTGCAAGATAAAAAGAAGGGCACGGTAGAAAGTCATAGTAGCATATACACAGCCCATAACAAGGCGGAATCTGTTTCTGAGTGTCAGGAAAACGTCAGTAACCCACAATTCCCCCAGTCATATTTTATGGTTAATTTTAAAGCGTTTGAAGATAGTGGTTGCCCCCTTCAAAAGAATAAATTGATTAGATTGGCTGAGGATCTACAAACTAGGAATATGGCTGGTTGTATTTCACACAAGGTTTGTGTAAATGTTTAAAAATGGGCGAGAACACAAAAACACAAACCACACAGTGGGCCTAATACACTGAATTCTTGTTAAGCATTATGTTAACTTGCCATTGGATGCAGGATGTGCTGAATTGTGAAATACACCCCCGGCCTTCCCTGAGCCTTATTTGAGTGATATGGCTCTGATGCCAGATTATGAGTTGGCTACGTTGTATCGGCTCCAAAATATGTTGTTTATACACATGTCAAATTTATAATGATTTTATAATTGTGTAGAATCTAGCAAGCTTCTACCATGCATATTTTCCCTTTCTTTTCTCTATTACTTTTGCTTCTTGCTTTCCTTTTCTATCCATTTAATGAATTATGTCTCTTTTTTGTTGCTTTTAATATCTTTCATGTGTTTCTTTTCATTTTACTCTCTTTTCTAAAATCAAAATTTTAAAGGATTATATTTGAGGATCATGAATTCCATATTGAAATTTCATTAGGGAGCCCAAGCAAAATTCATGATTGGTCAAGCATTATTAAGAAATATTTTAAGCAATATTTTGCTATCTATGAGTTTTCTGCTTTTTACAAGTAAACAAGCAATAGAACGACAGAATGAGATGGACATGCCAAGATTGTTGAGCTTCTCCGTCAATTAGATTCACTTGCATGTATTCAATTTTGAGATATGCTTGACTGATTTGTCTGCCCTGTCAGTGTCTCTTCAACCTTTCAAAGCATGAAAATAGGCTTTCAATGCCCACGATACACACTATACAGTACATTCAGACATTATCCGGCCTCTACACGGTAGCTGCCATCACCGTAATATCACAATATGCGAAGCAATCCTCTAAATGCGTGTGATAAGATGGAGTGCTATTCTCAGATAGGTGCCTCATTGTTTCCTGATTTCCCCACTTTGCTGTCCCATCATCCTTCTTAACAGACACTCAATCTGTTTTGTTTGGCCATTAGCTCCGCAACCACAGAGCGACATAAAAATACATGCCCCTTATATTGATTTTACATCACATGGTGGCTGGGGGTGATGTACAAATCAGTTTTGCTTTGCTTGAGTTTTACTAAGTGATGGGAGGATAGCCTCATTTTAATGTTTGTTTCACAGTGACAAGTGGGCAGTCGGTGACAAAAAAAGACACATGGCATGTGATAGATGATTCCTTCACTATTGGAAGAAGTGGGCAGTCATGGTAAAGATCGCTCCCAGTAGGGAGCTGGAATACACAAAAATTATAAGGGGCATATCTTCTACGAAGTACCATGTCCATGTTTTAAACAGAAACAGGGTACTTCATAACAAAATTCCAGAATAAAAATGATTGCTTTGTACTACATTCTTTAACCGCTCTTACTAGCATTGACTACTTAAAGGTATTGTAATAAAAATAATACCGGACTATATGATATGTTAACGTATCCCTCTCTTATAGCCGGTTGTGAATACATGTATGTCTAAATATAAAATTACAGCAATTGTAATACACAAGAGTTAATCAACCGCTGTAGAACAAAAAGTTAGTTGTTGTGGGCCAGTACTTGTTATCTGCAGCCTGATCAGATGCAGCACACTGTTTGTAAACTAATTAAAAAAATATTTAGTCCGAAGTTTTCTCATCACCATAGCACCTGGATCATTATCATTAGGTTGTTAGGTTTACAAACACATTTAAATTTAAATACAAGCTGTTTTATATTCTGTCTTCAATTGGAAAGATAATACAGAAAACCACTACAGCAGTTGAAAATGTAACTATTTGGGTAATGACTTTGTTTTCAAATACGTATACCTATCTGTTTCGAGTATTAGATTGGATTGGATAACTTTATCCATCCCGTTTTTGGGAAATTTCATTGTGGCAGTAGCAAGAGGGTGATTAGACAGAACAACAAAGCAAAAGCACAAAGTACAAAGCAAATCAAAGTAAATGGGATCATTGAGAATCACCAAATCAAATCATTAAGACAGAAAAGCAGCAAAAACACAAAACGAGCAAGAGTGGACGGAGCTAAATGATTAATTTTCTTTCTCTTAGTTTTTGAAGGAAAAAAGATGATGAGGCCATACTGTTTTGGACTCTGTGGTAGGGTCAGTGTTACCTATTGTGTGTATATGTGCAATTATAACAGTCCATATCACAGTCATACTACAAGCACTCCCCTAGCTTCTGAAAAGTTTTATTCATTTTGTATAACTCCGTTTGATGTTTGGCTAGCGTCAGAAGGTGTACTTTGCTGCTTTCCTCAGGTCTTCGTCACACTCAGTTTCCAGGCAACTGAAGGGCACGCTGATGAGAGCAGCAAAGCATAAGAAGAAGGCTGGCAAAGCTTTAGCAAGAACTTGACACGTCTAATGAAGACAGGCGGGAAACAAAGAGGAGAGAAACAAAGACGCAGAAGCCAGAGATCACTAGGGGCCGGACTGGGAAGGGTGGGCGCAACAGTGCAGAACATTTTTTACAATCTTTTGAGGAGCCTTTGGAATTTTATTTGTTGGGGCGATCGAATACTCTGGCCTTGGTTTAATGTGATGTTTATCTCTCTATACTGTATGTTCATTTTGGACAGATGCAAGCAGTAAAAACTTTGCCTTTAAAGGTCATGCTCGTTTATACTTAAGTATAAAATTGCACTCACCTTTAACATCAACTAACAACAACTGAACTAGCAAAACTTAAACTAACTTACCCCCCTGATCTAAACCAATAGATTGTGTCTCATAAGTCTATCTAAGATTTCCAGCATACACCAATTTGGCAATTGGTCTTTTGTCGTCAGCCCATTGTTGAGTATTTCTTAGACTCTTAAGGTTGAGTTCTATCACCAGCTCACTTTAATACGATCCTTCTTCCAATATTACATCTTACTATTGGAGTCACGTCTGTCCAGTGAATGACACAATCCATTGATATCTCACTCAATTGAAATGCCACAGAGCAATAACAATTTGCTACAGCAAACAGCTTGCAAATAAAGCTCGTCTCCCTGAGCGGTAATAAAAAGCCTTACATGGAAGAGGTTAGATTAGGGCTGTGAAAAATCATATAGATAGTATCTGTAGTGCTCGGTTTGCAGAGCTATGAAAGAGAGTTGGACTGTCCATTGTGCTGAGTAAATATTGAACTTCACCAAGTCATGGATTTCAGTCATAATGAAATGCCTTGTGGTCACAGACATAAAAATGCAGCCTATTTGGCCTTTCTATAGTTTATACTTTGCACAAGACATACTTTACCTATATAATTCCAGTTATAGTAATCAGGATAACAGAGCTTTGATCCTCAGTAGAAATACATTCCTTTAAGATGCGGTACAAACTGGAACCATGACTTGTGTTAATCCATCATAACTGAAACTTGTAAACAACGTAGTAAAGTGATTTATCATTGTAGGTTTAGTATTTAATGAAAAATTCTATTGAATATACACAAACGTAAAATCAGACATCCTATCAAGTATCAATTAGTTTTAGTTTAGCACATCTAAGCTCAGCCTGCTCTGCTGTTAAGAATGTAAACCTTCAAATGTATTCCACACTGGCGACATGGTCAACAAAAACTAAACCACTTTTATCATCTGTGGGTGTTAACCTTTAACCAGGGGCAGTGTTGGGGTTTCTGTGGAGTCATATCCTAACAAGGTCACACAAGCATTCCACACTGTCACATGCCTGCAGGTTCCAGACTCCACTTTTTGTTGAAGATAACCTTGCTGAACAACCGGTCAGTCCTGTGCTTGTGGGTTCAATGAGTCACTGATTATCTGTGTTTACTAAGGTCTGTGACGTTACAGCTCTGGATCTGGAGTGACCGCAAGCTTTATCTGTCACCTGGCCTCAGTGACCAAATAGGCTTCTGTGTAAGGAGGTAAGTGCAAAGCTGTCCGGACTTGGTAAACAATCTACAACCAGAGCTAATCTTACGGGTGTGCGAAATCATATCCTTTGTGAAGTATGTTATCTTTTCATGACGTGTGAGCAGCATTACAAACACTAGTAAATGAATTGATACATAATGCAAACCACATCCACATGAAACCTTCATGGCTAGAGGGCATTGAAGAAAACATTAAAAAATGTGGTGATGACTGAAACGCCACACTGGCAGTGGGAGGAACATGTGAATGGAGACCATGACTACCATTTATTTTTCTTTCTTTAAATATTTAATATAAAAATAATAATATAATAATATTCTTTAAATATGTTGTGACGTTCACAATGTATTATTTTTATGCAATTGTTGAGACCTGTGCACTTTTTACTCTGATTTATTTAGTTTGTTAGTCAACAATGTCACATAAAAACTCCTGATTTGATTGAAATTTGGATGGTTTGACATCATTTAAAATCACGTTATTCTGCAGTAAATAAGCCAATGATAAGAATCAATTTTTGTTGTCTTTTTTTTTTGTATCTGCAGTCATTTTAGGTTAAATGTGCATGAGTAGAAATCCTTTCATGCACACCCTGCAGGACTTAATTTAAATTTGGCTATTCCAATTCATGGAGACTCATGGTGAGTCCTCAACTTCAGTGCTCGGTTAAATCTTTTGATTAGCCAACCAGGATTTGTGATGAAGCTCCCCCTTTTTCCTCCCGACTAAAAGCCTCTGTAGCAGATCATTTGCATGAAATTATATCAGGGAAAAGGCATTGCTGAAAATTCACATTTTCTTTCACTGATGCAATATCTTTAATTAAATAAGGACAGAATTATCTATGAAAGAAATGTTGTCAACAGAGAGCTTTTTAAACATTTACTACACATGCTGTTATCAAGGCCTTTTTTTGTTGCATTGGGCATTTTACCTTTTTGTTGTTGCTATCTCCAATTCCCTCCACAAACAAGCATGAGCGCACACATTCATTTGGCCTTGACTTCCCTTATCCATCAAGTGGGAACAAACCAGAATGCATTCACACATTGATAGCAATCTTCAATGTGTGCAATCACTCTGAACACCTCCTTTTTCTTTTATAGGTATTTGTGTGCACGTGTGTTAAGGGTTAACACGCCATTATCACAGCTTTCAGAATAAAACTGGATAGCAGCCTTTTAAAATCTGTGTAAATCCTTTCACATAATATTTGCACATGAGCAAAATTGACACGTTTGAAGTTAAACATATACATTCACAACGGGCCTCAAGACAGCTGCGGGCTAAATTCATCAAAATGTGCAAATGAGTAAGCATGTTAATAGCCAAGGGGAAAAAGTGCTAAAATAAACTTCCTTCACACCAACAAAACGGAATATTTTCAAAGCCATTGAATTAAAACACCTCAGGTTGCCATGTAGTTAGTTACAAATGTCACTATATTAAATACAAACAAACATTTGTCTACAAAGTTTTGGAAAATATCTGCTTAAGATGTAAAAATAGATAAAGGATACTTACTGTGGTGACATGGATTGGAAAAAAAAAAAGATTTTAGTGTTTGTTGGCCAAATTCTTCAAGATATTTAATGTCAAAGGGTAGTAAAACTACAAACATCCCCCTAATGCTTGTTTAATGGCACAGGTATGTCACTTTCCCCTTTTTATGGTATTTTTAGCCACAATTAGATTTGTTACTCATTGCTATTCCTCCTTACACAGCCACTGGCAAAACAAATTTAGTTCTGTCCAACTGCAGGCCCGTGTGCGGTCGATTGGTCGCCAGTCTTTTGGTCGCTGTCTTTTGGTCGCCGGTCTTTTGGTCGCGGTCTTTTGGTCACGGTCTTTTGGTCGCCCCGACCGCGACAACGGGCGACCAAAAGACCGGCGACAAAATAAGGTAAAACAACACGGTCTACGTATCAATAAAAGCCAACAATGGCCATGAGCAGTTTCACTGAGCCGAAGTGTGAGTGTATAAGAGTTTGTATTTACATGAGTTGCCCCTTTAAGAAGGTACGTCAGTCAGGGTCTTAACAAGTTCTCCAACAAAAAACAATAAAAGTCCAGGAAATTTGGAACTTTTCTTTAGCCTAATAATTACTAGGCATTAAGTATGACTAAATAGTAATTCACAGTTTGTATTTAGGGAATTTGAGCAACAATTTAAATGGTAATTATCAATAACCTTCCGGGTAACCAAAAGACCGGCAACCAAAAGATCGGCGACCAAAAGACCGGCGACCAATCGACCGTGTACCCTGCAGGCCACTGGAAGATCAGGACTTTACGACATAATGAAATGCGGTCTTCCATTTACACTACATCTTTTGTCCAATGACATCGCTAAAATACCAGAAAACTGAACGTTACTTATTGTTTTAACATTTCTGCCAGATACTGTATCTAAAAAAAAATGGACCCGGTTAACACTTTTGACCTCATTATTATTTTTTAGTGACTAAATTTAGTAGACACATTGTCCTCATTTTGTGTGACGCATTTTGCTACCGTGAATGAATCCGACAAGAAATAACAGACCATTTTCAAATGACTAGTTGGCAATAAAAAATTTACTAAACAGTTTGCCACTTGGATGTCATGTCCTGTTGGAAGACATTTCATTAAATAACAGCGAAGGCCTATCGTCTAATTCACTTTATCTCCTCTAATGGCATCACTAGATGCTCATTTAATGAGGCCATTTAGTTTGCTGGAATGGCATTAAAAGCAAATGTGTTATTCTAACCAACACTGGCTGTGAGATAGCAAGTCTTGCTATGAAACACTTCTTCTATTTAAACCATGTGGGAAAGATGGCATACTAACCTCGCCCTGCACCGTTTTGAGGAGTCATCAGCCTTTGGAAGCCCAACTGCACCCAATGATGGGATGGTTCCGCACTCTAGAAACCTGCGAGGAAAGCAATACTCCTTTGAGGTTCTGGTTGATAGTTTTCAAACAGAATATCATCTGTGTGTGGATCACAGTGCAAAACTGAAAGTCAAATCGAGTTATCAAGATGTGATGATATTCCATCCATCCCTTCTCTGGCATAAGTCATTTCTCATATTTATGGGCAACCCAGATTTTTTTTTACAATATTTTTCTCCTTTGATGTGTGCTTTATTCTTTTCCTGGAAGGGAATGACTCTTTTTACAATATTCCCTCTCCTCCGTAGAAGGGATATTGTTGAATGGGTGAGGTGTCTGTGTAGCATCTTTGTCTTTCCTGCTGCTTGTCACTTTCACTCTTCCTCTCTTTGGTGGGGAGTTTTAGTGATATAGACTTTCATTTTGCAATCCTTCCAGAGGGCCAGATTACAATGTTGTGCTATTATCTAGAGGTTGTACTAGTTCGTTGACAGGTTATTAACATAATTTATCCGCATGTGCGCAGCCCTTTTCCAATGTGATTGCACTTGTCTTTCTGTAAGGTTGAAACTGAAGTCTTTGATTTGAGTTCATGTTCGCTTAGGCGGAAAAATAAGTTAAGTTACTTACATGTGAATTTTAAGAGTAGTAAACTAATTTTTCTTTTGTCATAGTTTAATGGTGGAGCATTTAAATCAGAAACCCAGAACAAACACATGTTAAAGTGAAAATAGTTAAATGAAGAACAACAACAAGGTAAACCGGCACCTGTTAATGTAACATTTACAGTTTTTTGGATAACTATAGCCTAAACAAATGGGCTCTTGGTGGTAAGTATTAATCGCAGGCCAACCAAACTATGAGAAAAAAGTGAATTATAGTCCAGAAAATACAGTACATATAATCATCAATAATACAGGGGTTCTTATTCCAACAAAGACCACTAAGACTGGCAAATTCAAGAACAATTCTCCCATTATTTTATCTTCATGAGCGTGATGAGGGTCCCTGAACTCAGGCACAGTACATCCTAAACTGGTTTCCAGTGAATATCATATTGCAATTTTAAAAATTCATTAAGGGAGATTTCATAAGAATAAATCCCAAGAACAATTGGTGAATGAGACTCCTTTTCTGTTTCATTCCATTCATGGCCTCTCGTGTGTTGCTTGTACGATTGCTGTCACTGACTCTCCAGGATGCCACTAATTATTCCTCATCATATCCAGGCAGGTATTAATTAGGTCTTTGTTGCTTGATATGATATTGTTGATACAATAGACATCACTCAGGCTGCAATTGTGAGGATATTACACATTTTAATACAGCAGGTGAGAATTAGAATAATATGAGGGGAGAAAAGACTGGGTTTATTGGCCATGTTTATTCATGACAGATACTGTATGAGTCTCAGATCATGATTGGAAATGACTCACTCGCTGGGCACAATCAAGAGTTCTTGACTGGTGCTGATGATCAAAATGAAAAACCAAAGTGACTCTCGTCTCAGTTGATATGCAGCAGAAGCAAAACAAAGAGCAAATTGGCTTTTGCACAGATCAAGAGCTGATTGCTGAGTGGGTTTTTCTGCACGTTTCTCATGCATAAAGTATAATAAAGAGCCAAAGTGATAGCGTAGGTAATCTTGAGGAATACAACACTTCTCAAACTCTAATAGTTGTTACGGTTGCAATCATTGCCCAAGGACACAAAGTATCCACAGCGAAACCATTATTTATCATACATCTTTTACCTTCTCTAGCGCATTCAAATTAGGGTTGGGATCCTTCTTCCTCCAGAAAAACATCATTATTCAAATGTTTAAAATGACCTTGTGTTTATAATTTGAAGGAATCCTTTTAGTGTGAAGCAGAATCATGCTGTGAAATTTCTCTAAAAGCTCAGATTTATGACTGAATCCGACTTTTAGCCTTGCATATTAGGCAAACTAGCTGTTTTGATGAGAATGTCATTTGTAAGAGAATTATTTGAAAGTCATGCGTAAGAGATGTCATCCTATCTTTAGCCGCTTTCACACTTCATTATCAGCAGAGCTGTGATTTTTTTTCTCTCCCTACCTGTCTGTTTCAGACCACCCACCACTCTCATAATTAGATCCTTTAAGATCTCAACTCAACAGAGAGAATTTCTGTCAAAGGGCCTTTTACAGTGAATTTCAGATTTAAATCTTTACGCTCAGTCACGGCTCCAGCTTTGATACTACGGAACATCAGTACACCTAAATGTTCATGTCAACTTTAACCGGGCGATCCGCATCAGTACCATACACACATAAAAACTGGTGATTGACATGAGTATTCATGTAACCGCATGTCCACATTCACAAAAAAAATGATCAAAAGGTCAGGTCTAAGTCAAAATCTAAAAGATCAAACTGTTTAAATGAATATGCAGTTCATGGTAGAACACTTGGGTCCCAAATTTAATATCCTGAGCTAACAAAAATTTCATTTAGAATGCAATAAATCAACTCTATAAATCAAACAATAGACGTTTTAATGCATCCTGGCCAAAAAATAGGGCATTTGCTGAAGTCTTGTGAGTCGTAACCTTTAAAAACCTGTCATTGACTAATCCAGTTTCATCCTATCTAATGTTAGGGATGACAAATCTACTGTCAGTAGGGGAAACATTCTCCAACTATTGCTATGCTGACTTCCTGCTTTAGCTCAAAAGTTGTCACAGTGCAGATGAATAAAGTGGTGTATTTCTGTTGAAAACATTCGGCTTGGACATTTCTATTCCGCCTTCATTGAGCACGTTGATTGTCCTTTCAATGCCGACGCTATCAAAAGCAACACATGCGTGCCCCTGTTTTTTTTTTTTTCATTGCGGCTTTTATCCGCGTTTGTCTCTATCAAAGGGAAAAGGAAGAAAGAGGATGTGGTGGCATTTATCACATTACTGGAATACAAGGAAGGCCGTAACTTCTAAGAAAAATCTACACATGAGGAAAGATGGGATTTGAAAAGCAGAAATGCTAATGCATGCTTGTACAAAGAAAGTGTGTTAAACGCCAAGGATATAACACGTGCTTTCCTGGTGTTTGGTCCAGGTGCTAGTTCTATATAAAGAACACAAACTAAAATGTTCTAAAACTGAATGAAATAGCGTGAAAATCCAGCTGCCTTTGAGTTCACACTCTCCAATAAGTATATTCACAAGTTGAAGATTAAACCATGACAGCAAAGCAGAATCCAGTTCTGGAAGTAGTTAGGGATTCAGAGATAAGACCAACAGTGGTTTGCAAAACGTGCTCTCCAGCACATTTCCACCTTTTGAAGCACGTACGTGACTGACTGATCAGAAAACATGAAGTAGACAGCCGTGTGAAGTGACTTAATCAATCAGCAACATCTGCAGTTCAACCCCGTGATCAGCCTGTTCACACGGAACAGATAACCAAAGACCCAGTGTACAATCAGAGTTGGGCTGAACAAAATCAATGCGTATTGCCTTTTTGTTCTTTATCTAGATTTGACTATGTCAATGCATTGTATCCACTCAAAATTAAAGCAAAACACCCAACAAGACACTCAATTGCCATCTAGACATGCAGTGTGAGTCTAGCAATCTCCCAGGAAGCAAAAACCTTGAAGGCATTTTTCAAACCAGGTCTTCTCTTACCATCAGAAATGGTTCTGTATCAATAATTATTATTGTGTTTGCACCAAATTGTGATACAACGGAAAAGGAACATTACTTTCATTAAACAACGTTAAGGTTAGAATTGAAAAAATAAATTTAAAAAAACTATGACTGGCTACAAATATTTTTCACACCTTTAAAATTTGTTTATATACATTATAAAACAACATACACTATAAAAAATATCAGTCTGAGGGTAGTAGCCAGCCTCATTGATGAGCTTCATCAAAAGACAGCTTAAGTGCTAATATCAAGGGGATTTTTGTCAGCCAAATCAGTGTCTACATTCTCTGCTCCCAGTTGAGTTTTCTTTCCTGACAAGTTTGAGTGACACACGGTGGATTGATGTGGCTTTCGACAAGCGCTTGTCTTCCCTGGCGAGACAATTATTCCACTTCAATCATTCCATGAATGGACAAGACAAAGCGAGTGACCGTCCCTTCATTGGACATGTGTTTTTTCAGAAATAAAGTGGCAAGCCAAGTTGACAGTATCTAGTCACTTGCCGCCATATCCCAGTTTAAAATTGGGCTACTGCTTGTGCTTGTGAACAGATTCTGAACAACTCTAACACTCTAACGCTCTGGTGTTATGTGGGCTATGTCCCCAGCAGGAGATAAGTGTGTTGGCAGTAATGAGGTGAGGAACTGAGAAGCTAGCCAAGGACCTCAGTGTTGGAAGGCTGTGTCTTTCAGGAAGATAGGAGGGCAGGCGTGATGAGTGACTGGCACCTGTTTTTAAAGGACCAGATGGGCAGGCGGGGGCTTGTGCCAGCAGGGTGAACAGACCCTTTGTCACTGTGTGAATCTGCAGCTTGTGTTGGGATGCTGGCAAAGTGGCAATGTTTGGCCAGTCGTCACCCCTGAGCAGCCTGCAGTAGCGTGGATAGACATTTGAATATGGCATGGAATGAGATGAAATGCACCTGATGCTGTGTTGACATGCAGGGGAATAGTGGAAGTCATCCAAATCAGCTATGAGGGTAGCAAGTGTTGGCAGTCTACCTAGGAGGAGTTGAAGTTTGGGGCTCCAAAAAAGTTGACTTTAATTCATTCGAGAACAGCCAGTTGCAAGCAAGTGTTTTTATTTTCCACTCCTTAATATGGAGTGTTTGCCCACAGTCAAAGAAAGAAACTAAGAATCCACTGATCATTTCAAATGTTTTCCATATGGACTTATTGGTTATCACATCATCTATATCAATAACTACATTCTAGTGATGTAGTAGTATTTTGTGCATTGGGTCACATTCGTGTCACCTCGTGACCGGACGTTTGGTAGCCCGGACGTTTGGTCGCCCAGATGTTTGGTCGCCGGACGTTTGGTCGCCCGGGTGAATATAATTTTGAGAGCTGGTTTCAACAGTAGATATTTAGATATTAAACTCTCTCTCATGAATATAATTTTGAGAGCTGGTTTCAACAGTAAACTCTCTGTCATGTTGTCAAACGTCCGGCGACCAAACGTCCGGGCGACCAAACGTCGGGCGACCAAACGTCGGGCGACCAAACGTCCAACGACCAAACGTCAGGCGACCAAACGTCCGGCGACCAAACGTCCGAGTACCGTGTCACCTATAGGTGCAAATACCAGACTTTTATCTGACAAAGAAATTCTTTTTTGTGCGCATGCATAAAAAAGCAAAAATGGATCGGTAGAAACCTGTATTCTCCATATATTCATATAATCTCGAGCGATTTAAGTTCAAATTTCTTTTAAGGAAAAGATTCAGTGTGCGTGTGTATTCGATAAATCCTCATTGATTAATGCAATACGGTTCTGCTAATGTTCTACTCCCTCCGAGGACTTCTGTTCTGCTTGAATAAACAGTGGAAGGTGAATGAAGCCAACAAAGCCTGTCTGTGCTTACACTCTTGGCTGTGTAGCCTTTAAAACCCACCACCAAGTCCCACAGGCGGCTGTTTGGCTGAGACTAAACACCTCAAAGACACCTCCAGTGATCAATATTTGAGCAGCTTTGTTCAGCCTCAGCTCCCCAATCCTTGTCATATGGGTCCTTCTTTTGCTCGCTGGGATGAACGCCAGGACATGGCGATCTGTTTAAGGCCCGCTTCCGGGGTTCATCCAGTACGAGCAGCAAGGACATCTATTGATCAATTATGGATGAACTGGGGAATTCAGTGCCGTGTTGTTCGCATTTTTGATTTGTAATTGCAGAAACTGAGTACATAACATTGGTGCACAAAGAATCAACATGCATAACAAGGACAAAACACATCAGCATGCTTTCACACCCTTGAACCACACATAAATAACAAAACAGGATGTCACAATGTCTGTAGCTAGGTATCTCATATTCAAGAGGAAGTGGAAAAACACAAATGAACAAATGCAGCTTGTAGATTTTACAAAGAACATTGTGTCTGCAAGTGTTTTCAATATCCACTTTCATTGGTGCAAACAAACTACAAAATGATTCCATAGTTGAGTGATTTGATTTTTGATTACTTGACAGACTTGTACATATTTTTTTAAATGATTTTTCCCTCCAATGCATAACAGGAAAATTTGCTAAATCTATTTGATGCAATCACTCTAGAAAATGTATTAAGAATTGCAACCCAGATTCAAACAATGCTACCCATAGATTCTACATTTAAATTCCATCAATCTCAAACTCTTTGATTGGATACTAAATAAAAAGAATGCTAAAATGTAGTGGGTTTTTTTGTATTTTACGTTTCTAAAGGCTTGCATACAATTTTGATTATTATAATTAGCCTGGAATATGATGCGTAATTGCTCGATTACTCTGGTAGGAAGCCATGGGTTAATCGTAGTGATGGGTCGGTTTTACAATTTGAGAGGTTATGCTCTGTAATTTGTAGTTGGTTTTTTTCGGTTTTGCTGTTAGCATTCAAGGTCATTCCTGCAATGTTAGCTTGCATTTAAAGGGAAAATTGAGTTCTCTCAAGTATAACAGTGATCTCTAAATCTATCTTATGAATGTGTATTTAATGAGGTTTTGAGTGTTAAAATACTGTGTAGAGTAAGTCACAACAGTCACTTGTTGAAGTTTTCAATTAATTATTAGTGTGGAGTCTTAAAGAAGGTCATCTAAAGAGTTGCAAGATCAAGCTTCGCCCAGCCTCGCCTAAATAAACTAAGATTTATTTAATTCACGGTTTCCTTGGCAACTCTTTCTGTCGACCACCAGCTTTCAACCAGAGACAGAGAGTAGCAGTGGAGTCATTATTTACAGCATGGCTCTGAAACTCTGATATTAACTGACATGCTTTATGTGTCAACCCCTTTTGCTCTATGTCTATTTCTATCCTGCACATTAGAAGATACATAATTACAGTCTCCATGGCAATGTTTTGGATCAGATTACTCATCGGACATTCTGATCTATGGCAATGATGTGTAATGAAAAAGGGAGAAAAGTCCCTGATGGTTTGCGGTTCGTGGCAGGTGGAAATGCTATCATTTTAAAGTTTATGGGCCTCTAAGAGCATAAAAATTCGGACAGCAACTAAAAAACTAACCTCCGTTTTCTTTCGGTTCCTTTTTTTCGTCGTGGTTCAGATTATGCAGCAAGGCAACTAACTATTCTGAAGAGTGTGAAGCTGAATTGAAAATTAAACATCAAAAATTCTTATTTGATTCAGTCAGCCACATCTTAATGATATGTTTGCAGAGATTGGCAAAAAGGACCAATTCAAAAAGGTTGAAAGATGGGATGTTTTCTTATAAACTTTAATAAAATAGCTTAAAATGTTATCAAAAAATTCTATACCAATAATGATAAAAATGATAAGACCAATATGATTAGAAAACAAACCCATGAGCATGAACAGACAACAATGGCTAAGCTTTTCTCGTTGAATGACCTTCAGGATTGTCCTGCACAAAACATTGCCTTTGTCTCAGAAATGGCAGCAATTAACGGCTGAGGCCAAGCTTAGAGGTTATTTTGGAGGTGAGATGGGGCAAACTGGGTAAAGATGTGAAACCCATGAGGAGAAGGCAGTCCCGAGTGAGCCACAGGGGCCCTGAGAGGGAGGCAAGCTGAGGGAGAGCCAGAAGGTCAGGGATAATTAGAAGCCTTTGTGGCCCTCTCAAGAGGCTCCAGAGGAAGCCCACAGATGCGCTCCATGCATCTTGGAAGGGGTGATGAACAGATATACACCTGAAGAGTGTCACTATAAAAGCATATACTAGAGTGGTCACAAGTGTAAATGAGAAGGGGCACTAACAATCTAATTCCTTTTTCTTTTCTTTTTTTTGTTTTTGAGTCTTGCAATAGAGCTGTTTTGTTGCACTCTATGCAACACATTTAAATTGCTGATTCCAATCACTCAAAGTACGCTGGCTGACCACCGAGTTGTTTTGATTTTGAATCTCATTTTGAAAAACAAAGTTATGGAAGCTATACAGAAAAAAATCGTTAAAGATAAGTTATGCAGTTTTATTATTCCGCTTCAGTATGTTATTGGAACAAGATAATAGAAGAGTCACTTGGGTAAAATGTAGGTCATTCATTTGATGATGCCTATATATTATTGTCCCGAATTTTGCAATTTCAAGGATGCGGGTAGAGAAAAAAGATGGATTGTGAATGTTGAAAATTCCATATTATTATTGCGTTTTGTGGCTGCATTACACGATACTATATATGATGTAGTATTTTTATTTCAAATTTGTCAGGCACTTCTTTTATTGGTTACATTTAATGTGTGCATGTTTTAGTTTTTTTTTTTTCTTGTTTTAACAGACATTTGACCCCCCAAAAAAGATGTCCCTTACTCAAAATTGTCAGCCAGTTCTTATCCACTTTGGATCATACTATCAGGAAAATCCACTCATAACAGACCTCAGATATACTAAATTATAAAGACAAACCAATACTAGAATCAGCAAAATCATGTAAAGATGTCATATTTCCTGTTGCTTGACATGAAAGGAATGGAATTGGCACAAGAATACCCAGATTCTCATAATGTGTGTACTTCCACTGAAAGAGACAATTGAATTGGCTCATTTCATAGAAAGGATGCTTCCAAAAAGTCTACATCTGCAATTCTTCAACAGTCGCACATGTTTGCTACCTCCCTAAATAGTTATTCTAGTTGAAAAAAAATCGACTTTTCATTTAAAGTGTAATTCTTATCACCTTAACCCATATTCCAGCCTTCAGCTTCACTTTCACCAATGAACCAGTAGCAACAACATATTTTTTCTTTTCCTCGGGTATAGTATATACAAAAGGAATGTGCTGAAATTTCTATTCAACCATACTCACAGCGGCAGTGTTTTGCGAGAATGGCTGGGGGAATCATTTCAGGCGCACTTCAGTGTTTTTGTCTGTAGGCGACACTGGAGTTGGATTCAGTTTGACATGAGAGACACATACACAGACAGTGTTGACTGGAATGACATTCATTCTATTGGAGCCAGTAATAGCAATCAGTTGCATCCTTGACAGGCACTCCGGTGAGCCTCCGAAGGCTGTCTAGGCCCCAAGCTGCTGACATAGGCACTATTATTGGTGAAAGCTGTCTACCACTCCGGTAACATCGCCATTAGGGGTGTTAAAGGTAAACTTTACTATTGCTTTTATATGATTAATATGAGAAGTAATCAATATTGTCTCGCTTGTCTACCTGCCAGTGGCTTTTAGTAAAGTCATATTTTTTAGCAAGACTGAGAGGAACACGCCATAAAAATGACCCTGCAGCTTGACATTCTCAGGTTGTTGTTGCAACGTCTTTGAGTGTTTTGTATTCGGTGCGGTGGATGATGTAAAGACTAAACAAATGTATAACGACAGGGGGTCAACTTTCTACTGCAGCTTTGACAGCCAAGGCGGTGAGAAGAAATTACTACTGATTGATATTTTGCCACTTGTCACCAGCGCAATTTCATCTGGTGACAGATGGGATTGAAAGTTTCTCTCTGCACAAATTCTCCGTTTTGCTCCAATGCTTTGTAAACAAGCCGTGTGTGCAAGATTTTAATGAAAGTTACAGAGGAAGAAGTGTTAAATGGGTGACTTGGCTAAGCTACATGGGTCACCTGTAGTAAATATTTGCATGATGGATTGTGTGCATTTGTTAAGCTTTATTTAAGATGAAGATTAGTGTTTCAGCATGCAAATTTAACATCATGCATGACATGCAAATATCAGCAAAATGTCACGTTCATTAAGAGATGTTATTATGTGGGACAGCGCTTCTCTCTGCTGCCTCAAGGTCTACGTACGCTGGGGGAGGGGTTCGAAAACGTCTGGGTGTGGGCCTACAGCCATGCTGAAATAAACAAATTTGTGCATTGCTTCAAAATGCTGTGTACTACGATAAAACAAGACATCACACCCACAACCATCAAAAGATTCATTAACATCTATGGAAAGAAACTCCTCAATTATCCTAAACAATAAGTAAACCCATTCATCCATTGACAAAACATGCAAACGCCATGCTGTGTGTTACCTTTTCTGAGGGTTAGGGGGTTTATTTGTTCGGAATGTGACAGCTAAGTTGCACACAACATTAAGAAAGAAATTGATAATGCACATCTTTCATACTGGTGTTCACTAATCACCTTAATCTATAGGATTTCTGGATAGCTTTAAGCGTAAACTGTATGTGCGATTGTTTTCTGAGACCCAAATGGCAATTTGGCAGTGCAGATGTTAGATTAGTTCTGCTCTAGCGAACAGTAAATTCCGGGTTCAATATTAGTTAGTCTCCTGAGTATTGATAAGACTAAATAAAAGGTCAACCAGATGGCAGATACCTTCTTACATCCCTTGAATGCCTTAGCTTAAGGTGCTTCCTGTGGTGTCCTCATGACTCCATGCTACAGATTTGGCCTTTTCCCTTGTCGAAGAGCACACAAAGAATACAATTGAGTATGCGCCTAGGTATGTGTGGCATCCTGATTGGCATGCTCAGGTTATGGATGAAGGCACTGACCCGATCATTAGTGAAATGGCATTGTGATGTTCACCCAAGCTGTCTGTTTAGGGACATAGAATTAGAGTCACCATTTTTAATGAGGCTTGGCGACCCCTCCTTCACTTCATTAATTACATTCTACAAACTCAATACTTGTCATTAAAGTTTCACTTTTTTCCCCAAGAACATTCAATGGCCTTTGCCTTCATCAAAATAGCTCTACCTCCTTAATTTTTTATCTAATAGCCTGCACTGACCAGTTTGTTAAACATGTCAACACTAAATACTAGCTTCACAATCCATCTATGTAAGACCTATTCCAATCTATTTGCAGGCATGTAAAAAAAGCAATATATATACAGTGGTACCTCGACATACGAGCTTAATCCGTTCCGGGACTGAGCTCGTATGACAAGATTCTCGTAACTCGAGGTAAAGTTTCCCATTGAAATGAATGGGAAACAAATTAATTAGTTCCAACTCTCTGAAAAAAACACCAAAAACAGGATATTGGATTGAAAAAAATGTTTTATTTCTTATAATTCGCCATATATTGACAAAGTAATAAATAACGAGTGGTTTAATAGAAATAAAGTGTTTAATCTAACTAAAATTGGCCGGATTTCGCCGAGGGGAGAGGGGCTTCGTTTTTTTTTTCTTCCACATAACGCACTCGTAAACAGAACAAACACTCCACCCTCACGTTCGCTATCGATGGGCTGTTTGCTGTCGTACTATTCCCTTCAAAATATTCCGAAAATGATGCACACAAATGTCCTCACAATCGGAGAACGCACGACCACTTGCCAACGAGCAGCAGTTTTATCAGCGATCGCACCGCTGCTCATGGGAGCTTCGAGGGCGCTGGCTAGCGGCTCATTTTAGCTTGTAGCATCTGTGTTCGCATCCCCTCGAACGGCGACTATGATAGAGTTGCTACCGGGGATGCTGTTGCGAGCCAGTGCCCCCGATGTTCTTATGAGCAGCCAACGAGCAGAGTCTTTTATCAGCGATCGCCCCGCTGCTCATGGGAGCTTCAGGGGCGCTGGCTAGCGGCTCCTTTTAGCTTGTAGCATCTGTGTTCGCATCCCCTCGAACGGCGCCTATGATAGAGTTGCTACCGGGGATGCTGTTGCGAGCACGAGTATACTTCATTACCCAGAAAGCCCTCTTTTCCCCGCGCATGGGCGTTGTGCGTTTCCTGGTCTGAATAGCTCATCCGGTGCTCGTAAATATTGTTATACGTACACGAAAGATATGCAAAAAAAAATGCCATGGCCACCTGGCTTGGTCGCATAACGAAATTTTGACCGCATCACGGGCGAATTATTCGATCGAAATTTCCCCCGTAAGACGAGCATTCCGTATGACGAACGGTCGTATGACGAGGTACCACTGTATATATATATATATATATATATATATATATATATATATATATATATATATATATATATATATATAACATAGTACATGTACATATACATAGACAGTACATATAGTACATATACATAGACGTATAGTACATATACATAGACATATAGTACATATACATGGACCTATAGTACATATACATATAGTACATACACATATACATATAGTACATATACATATATTACATATACATATACATATAGTACATATACATATATTACATATACATATATTACATATACATATAGTACATATACATATATTACATATACATATAGTACATATACATATAGTACATATACATATATATATTGTAAATATACATATAGTACATATACATATAGTACATATAGATATAGTACATATACATATAGTACATATAGATATAGTACACATACATATAGTACACATACATATAGTACATATACATATACATGTGTGTAGCAACCGCTTAAGAGCTCAGAATCTACTAGTTTCTTGGATGGAAGAATCAATTCTTTTTCATTTTGGAAATAATTTAAGATTTATGACTTTGAATCAAGCAGTTTCAAGGTCTAAGTGCTGCTATCATAAAACATTCATTCGGACACAGTATTTTGTGTAATAGTTTTTTTCAACATTCTTCTCTACCATAGTATGGTGTAAACAAAGGTTAACCATATTGTATCCAAACTTTAACAATAAAGAACCTTTGCATAAGCTGATTTTATTTTTCCTAACGTTGTCTTCCGCAATAAACCCAAGCGAACTATAGAGCCTTTATTCACACAAGATAGAAAACATCTACGGGTGATGGCTTTATTTAAGGTTGCAACAATTAATCTATAGTGGATTGTTATGTTTAAACACGGAATACTAATCATTACACTGTAAATTGAAGGCACATTAGATAGGTCATAGGCCACCTAGTTGACGAAAACACCTCTAGAATTTGAGGAGGCGTGTGAATAAATACAAGCTCCATTTTCTTTACCATTAAAATGAGTGCGTTAAGGATTTTAACTGCTGGTGTAGGCTGGTGGATGTTTGTTGACAATCACCGAGTGGAATATTGATAGGCTTCATGGTGCACTAGGTGAAAAGAAATCAATACAAGGATGCGGGAAAAGACAAAGAATTGAAATATGGGGGAGGGAATTGAAATAAAATGATTTCATGCAAAGAAATCCATGTGCTAAAATACCATAGGTACATTTGTACAATCTTATGAGACTGCTAATGGGAAATATCTGACTACAAAGACTAAATCCACTTTAGGATGACTGTCAGATCTATTGGACCTATACATCATTGTAAATTATAGTCATAGTTGTTGTCATTTTAAGTAATAAAACTCTATGTATGGCCTAAAACAAAGTTTTCAAACCGACTGATATCCACCAGCTTTACACGAACAAGTGACGGATGACAGACTGAATTATAAGAAAATGGCTAGGAAAACTAGGAATTTTAGAAGAGATAATAAAATATTAACGACACATGACGAGAAAATGACTAAAAAAATGTAAGGCATGAAATGCAATGAAAGAACAACAGCAGAGAAGAGAAAAATAACAAAGATATTGTATTTGTTGGACAAAGTCTTTCGAGCATATTATTCTAATGTGACCCCCTAGTCCCTTCTTCACCATAGCGGGTCCACTGCTTGCTCCCCCAAACAGAACTGCCTCTGCCATGACACAGCCAGCTGAGTCTTGGGACTCGGGAGGCCTGCAGAACAACGGCAGGCCACGCCAAAGCTAATTACACCTCAGAGACATGAGGGGGATCACTCAGCTGCGTCTCGCACACACACATACACAGAGTGAGCAATGATTAACCCTCTGCCCCTGTCTCGTCTCTGGTGACAGTGACTTTTTAATGAATCAAAAGAGGTTTTTAAAGCATCTGGTGTCAACGCTTATACTGCATCCGAAAATCCATTTCCAAATAAAATTTCCTGTGTGAACAATCAATAGCAAATGTTCAGATTATGATGCTTGACTGCGTTTTATCATGCCATGTGTATGCCCTAGGATACCGACGTGTGTCTAATTTCTTGTTTGCTGCACAACTCACGCAGAGGATGCATTTCGCTTTTATGGCACCTCCTCACAGCCTGCTAAATAATAACTGGAGAGACATCTCTCCCTTCCAATTTGTTGAACACGCCTTCAGAAAGGCCAATGATGAATATTTGCCGAGATAAGTGTTTGGCTGTCACCGTTAATGATCTTTACTACTGTCGTTTGTAAGACTGCTTTTTCTTAATTTATTTTAACGTGTGTCGGAAAAGCAAAACGGGTTTTTCTTAAGAATCCTTCCATTTTATAACATTTACCTTTTCCAATTTTATTTTGAAGGATTATTTCAGCCCATATTTGTCTGGGATCGGCTCTAGAACCCCCCGCGACCCTTTTGAGGATAAACGGAACAAACAAAAAAAGAATGAATTCATTACGTTAAATAACTTTTTCGTCCGCAATTACTATTTACTTAGTGTTTCTGTTAAAACAGCTGCAATTGTCTGTATTATTCATTGCAAACTTTAATGGCATAAATTATTTTGGGGGGCGCACAGTTTATTTCAACCTCAAATAATTTCAATGGTTAGAAAGTACTCTACATACAGTTGATTGGGAAATTATTTTTGAATTATTCATTGATAGTGTGTTCCCATTACGGCTTGATGAAGGAGGGAACTTGTAGACCAACAATATAATATTTACCATAATTTCACCAAAGGATTTGGCGGCCTTCAAAATCAAACTACTGAAGTACAAGACAAAGTTTGTCATTAGTATATGTCTTTTCAGCAGTAGACATCTGGGAATTAAGGCCCCAAAGGGAGAATACGTAAATGAGCACAGCATACTAAGCAAGGCTTTTTCCTCAAGCTCTCACGGGGGTCCTTTTAGATGAGTTGCAGTCTTTTAGATGAGTCAACTATGTTAATTTGGTGAAGTTTATTTGCTGTCAGTATCTGCAACTGGAGATTTTAAGTTAAAAAAAAGGAGCCCAACTCTTAAATGTGACCCTGTATGCTGGAAAATAGAGGGATAAAACTTATTTACTTGTATTTGACAAAACAAATACAAAAAAATCTAATAAATATGGGGTGAGGGAAAGTAGTGCGTGATATGATGTACACTATGACAGCAATAGAAATAAAACAACTGACTAAAAGAAATGACAAACTTTGTAAAATAAAATAAGGTTGACCATTTTTCTAAGATATAACTGATTACACCTTTAATTTATAATTTGGATCATTTTACATGTGCTGTTGAAATTATTTTTAATAAAAACGAAGAACAAATACTACAATATTTACCAAATAAACCAACTTAATACATATTTCCCAGCAAATACTGTGAATAGTGACTATAACTGAACAGAAAAGCTAAGGCCAGACTTTGTTCCTCCATGCATCCTTGAGTTTTCTTTGCGTCTCCTAGAAACTGTCATTCCAGTGACAAGCAACATTCAACACTGCACAACAATGAACATTGTCCAACCTGTCTGTGGACTTTTGTACTTGTCAGTTTGTGTGTGTGTTCCAATGCCCTATTGGTTATCAGTCTAGAAGTGAACGTGCCTAGCATTTCTCCCATAACAATATTAAATACCCGTAGAAAACATCTGAAAATAGAGGATAAAAATATAAACTCATTGCTAACCAAGACTGTGCACCATGTTCACTATCTAATAAATGAACGCTTCACTTGTATTTTGTGTCTTGACACTCCCTATATTCCTACAGCACGTAGCCCCCCGTCCCCCACTGTGCATGCATGAGTCGTCACTGCAATATTTCATTAACACCAAAATGAGGCCAAGCTTGATCGAGCCTGCTACTAGAGAACCTTAATTTTCCATTTGGCTTTTTTTTCTTTTAAATAGCAGACATGCGAGTCCTTGCACTCTGAATCTTAATTGGAAAACTAAAACATGATGAACGCATGCATTCAGGGGCAATCCAATCATGAGACCCTTGGAAACCAGATGGCTTTAAAAAGAAGAGATTTGTTTTCAGGGGAATTCTATGAGCTTTCTTTTGGAACAGCACTTGGTCCTCATTCATTTCTCTTACAACACTTTTATTGCATCTACTGCCCAAAACAAACATCAATAAAATGAACGTAACCATGGATACACATGGGCCAATCCCCCCTACCCACCTCACAAACACACAAACACGCACACACACTCTGGTTTCCGGAAACCATTGAAACATTATTCTTTAGAATTCAAGCGGTAGAAATTTTGCACTGCAACCCTGTTCTTCAAGGTTAAAAATGGTGTGTCGGATGGAAACAATGCACCGCAGACTTTAAAGGAAATGAAAGGAACAGACCCAAAGTGACATTGAAAAAGTTATTGGTACTTTTATAGGTTTGACTTTTTTCAAAATGTTAAGAATTGAGAAACACTGCAGCCATGAAATGTCCAATATTGTTCCTCTCTGAATAGTTATCCAGAGCAATAGATAGGAGGAAAAGTTTAATTCGAGCTTGTCATCCTGATTGGTTGAACATTTTCTTTCTTGACAGAGTTAATGAAAACAGAAGCATTAGTTGTGTGCTTTCTCATTGAGAAAATAACACAGCTACACTTGATCCATGTTTATCTTGCAGACAATAATTGACACTTGTTCTTTTCTTCTTTCAATGAGTGTTGTTTTTGTTTCTCCTACTAATTGTAAAACTACCAGATAGTCTGTATAGAAGATTGTACATAAGATGGAGGGGTAAGCAGGCATTAGTCAGTGCCAGTAGAGAGAATGACTAAAATAAAGTCAAAGGTGCAAGGGATAGATAGATTCAGCTCCATGTGGTAAGCAAGAGATGAGATCCTCACAGTCTCTCATTGTCCCCAAGCAGAAACTCAAAGGTGGCTGTAATAGATTCTCCTCACACCTTCGACGAGGTGACCTGCCCACAGGGGCAAAGGGAGGCTTCTTCGCTAATGACAGGTATGAACAGATAAGAGTACCAAAGCAGTTGAAATTGTCATTGTGGAACAATCGTCCAAAGAAAATGTTAGTCAAGAAAAAGATGTGAGGAGAATGTCGGTCGGCAGTAGCCCACTCACATACGACTAATCCCTTAGTGCTTGAAAGAGTCAAGTACTTTTCTTTCTTTGGTTATTAAAAGGTGCATAGCTGGTAAAACTGAATGGTTACAGTGATGAATAATATTTTCTAGATTGGGAAAAGGGAAACAAACTCATATGAATGACTGAAACCAGGAGGCAGGTCACCTGGGACCAAAGTGAGAATTACGATTGGCAAAATAAAATAAAATAGATGGATGGGAAAAAGAAAAACTTTTTAAAGGATTAATGATATTTAAAGTGATACATTTGTATCTTGAACATTTATGAATGCATATATGATTGAAGCGGTTTGTCATCACAATTTAGTTCAATTGAGATAGACGATAATTTTACTCAAATATTAGGAATAAATTACATCTACTTTACTAATAAAAGATAAGCAGTATCAGAATAAATTTTCTTATACCTCTAGAAAAAATATTTGCTGTTGTGGCAATTCATTTAATATCATTATTCCACTCTCTGTCCTTGTATATGTTAGATTTATAATGTTGTATGACTAAAAACTAAAGACATACATACAGGTTTCTTTTATAGAGGGTTATTATTCATTTTCTCTAGCCATCCTATATTATTTCCCCGAGTTATTTCTTCCGAACAAACGGGGTTATTAAGGAAATTGTAATCCACAAGCTACAAAGACTTGAAGTATATTTATTCCTCTCTTCTGTTTGTGCCATAGCCTGGAGACTAGGAACAGCAAGAGATTTCATTATCCTCTTGCTTTGTCAGTAGAGCTAGCAACAGAGTCACCAGGCAACAAGGCTATACAGTAGCCTACTAGTCATATTTAAAAGTGTTTGCCTTCGACTTTAAAGAACCACTTCTGTACACAAGTGCACAGTCCACCAAATCCTCCCATTTTCATTTTTAAATCAGCCCTAATCCGTTTGGGTCTGACCAAAGTCCTCCAAACAAACATAATGGACAATAATCAGCTCTGCAGCTAAGAGTGTATTAGCTCACTTGGTCATGCTTAGATGAACAAACAAAGTAGCAGTGTTTTCTTAATAAAAGAGTCGGTTATTAATCTGATGATCTCCTGTCCCTGTTTGACGTAGACACAAACACAAACACACACACACACACACGCACACTTGAACACAGAGCTACATAAAATGAATTTAACAGGATTTGAAAAAAACACCATCTCATATTAAGAAATCTGTTGCAATGTAGCCTTGATGAGGTTTAATGCAAAAGTGCTGCCGATCTCACCCCAATACTTCAAATGTTCTGTGTTTTGTCACAAGTACATGCAAAAAAATAAAAACAATGCACTTGCCGTCAATCCTCTAGCATGCTTCTTTCAATGTATTTGGCTACAATCCAATAAAGGTCAGAAATTAAACACTGATCAATCAAAGGAGCCCCTGAACATTGATGGTTGCAGTTCTAAGAAATGTTGCCGTTACATTTAAGTGAAACCAACAGTATTAAAAATAAATAAGAAACACATTTGAATCCATTTGTTGAATTCAAAATAATTTTAAGGGTGTATCAAGACGAAAAGAAATGTGTACACGAGGATAGTTTCCTGTTTATCCTTCCAAAACCCTGACTTGAGCATTCACCATCACTGAAAGACCACGTCTCTCCCTTCATCCATGAATCTGTTTCAACACCTGACTGGAATCAGTCATAGGTTTCTCATGTCCATTTCTTTTAAGAATAAGCCATCACAGGTCTGTGTGTGTCTCTCTTCCTCTTTCATTCCTTATCACTTCTGAAACACCTGCTTGGCCTTGTATGCCTTACCTGTCATGGCCTCTGCTCCAATGAAAGTTCCTCTCCCCCCACCATCTCAATAGCCACCCTAGTCTATCTCTAGCCCCTTATCCTTAAATAATAGCAATCCACCAGCCAGCCTGCTATTGCAAATGACAAATCAGTATTCAGTTGCATATCACAGATAGTCTTGATTCCAGTATTCTGAATTAAATTCATCTTTGCATCAGAGGATTTACTCCACAGTATGTTTGATTTGCATATTTAGCGATGAGATCCCAAACCCTTTAAAACCAGGTAAAAGACAAACAGCCAGCCAAACTGAGTTTGACACCCCTAATATAAACCTTTCTTTAATGTTATTCTAACAAAGATGACGATCAAATGATGATTCTCACATCCACACAATTGCTGCAAAGCTTTTGCATGTTTTTTCCCTTAGCAACGCAAAAAAACAATTAAAGAGGTCTCAGCATCATCCACAAAAAGCTTTGTTGTTCTGTCCAACGCTACCAAATTTAGCGCCACATTTGTTGATGATCTTAAAATTCGAATGTTTTGTTGTAGTGTTAAAATTATACAATAAAAGCATTCAATTTAATTCAATTACCTTTGACGCTTTAACTTTATCACATTTTCTTATATTGTTGCAATAGTATTAACAAAACACCAAAACCAAACCGGTCAGGTAAATTATAATTGGTATTAAAACAGATTAAAAATATTAAATAGAACATACTGTGCAACATGACCAATAAGCTTGAATAAGTGCTTATGATTTAAATATAATGGTGGCCAAAATGTAGCACGCTAAACTGTTGAGAAACTTTAGGCAGCCTAAAGTCAGCAACCGCTACTCTTCTCTTTACAAACATCCAACTTAGCCATCCATTCCTTACACCCCCAACCCCACAGGCACACACACACAACACATACATGCGGACACTGAACTGCACCCCCTTCACTTATCTGTCATGCCTGGGATAAGGTGTTGCCAGGCAGAATGACTGGCTGCCTGCGAGGCTTTATTTGAGCCTGCTTGGTTTACTGTGCAGCCACCAAAGTGTAATTCGGGATGACGCTTGTGCATGGAAAGGGAATGCAACGTTTCATCGCACTGTTAACGTATTTCACAGAGCATAGCATGTGAAATATGCATTAGTAATTCACAAACTGTAAATATAATTTTAACACGGATGGCTGAAATAAAAGTGTCGTACCTACACCCACATTTTTAAAAGGTTTACCACAATGGGTCATTACATTAACAGTAAAATAGAACAGTGGCAATAATGTTGTGTGAATTGCAGTAGACTTTTTTGCATCACTATGAAGGACTCTGGGTAGTCTTTTCATTGCACAATAAAGTTTAATAGTGTTAATAAATGGAACAAATTATTTACTGGATGTAATAGTGCATGAATCCATTTGAATTGGCAAAGTAGGCAATGTGCATATTTGCTTACCAGATGGAAACGTATTTGAGTCAAACAAGAGCAATATAATTGCAATGTCGGCATAGTTTCTCTCATCATATGAAATAAAAATTGCTGTTAACATTAAAATGAAGAATTAATCGTTTCAGGGACGAAGCAAAAACGTCTAATTTGATCTCTGAGCTACAATTGCATCAACTTTAATCAAAGCATCAGAAACTTTGAGTACATGGAAGAAGTATCGAGCTGGCCCTTTGAAAAGGGCAGGAATAGAGATTTCATCAACTAAAAGGACAGTGTGAGTTTCTGTAGAAATAGAAGCAGCATGATGACTCAAAATGTGACCCAATACCGCAGATAAGACACAATGCCTCAGAGACAGTTCACTCACTGACACCCAATAATCAATTTGCTTTGAGTTTAAAAGCATCAGATGGGTTTCTGGGACACATCACTGAAGGCCTATGCTATCAGCAAGAAAAATTTTTCTTCAACAATAAGACCAAAAAGTGTAGTGCTGTAGTATCTCAACTGCAGTTTGGATTATTTGTTGGCTACAGTTGGCTCAAAATACATTGTGTTGGTAGTTTGCAATACAAAAATGTTCAAACTCTGCAAGATGTTGCCACTGTCACTAGGAAAGAGGTTCACGGTCGATTGGTCGCCGGTCTTTTGGTTGCCAATCTTTTGGTCGTCGGTCTTTTGGTCGCTGGTCTTTTGGTCGCTGGTCTTTTGGTCGCCCGGAAGGTAAGTGATAATTACCATTTAAATTGTTGCTCAAATTCCTTAAATACAAACTGCGAAATACTATTTAGTCATACTTAATGCCCTATTAATTATTAGGCTAAAGAAAAGCTCCAAATTTACCGGACTTTTATTGTTTTTTGTTGGGGAACTTGTTAAGACCCTGACGGACGTAGCTTCTTAAAGGGACAACACATGTACATACAAACTCTTATACACTCAAATGTCGGCTCAGTGAAACTGCTCATGGCCATTGTTGGCTTTTATTGATGCGTAGACCGTGTTGTTTTACCTTGTTTTGTCGCCAGTCTTTTGGTCGCCCGTTGTCGCGGTCGGGGCGACCAAAAGACCGCGACCAAAAGACCGCGACCAAAAGACAGAGACCAAAAGACCGGCGACCAATCGACCGCACACCAGGAAAGAAGGGACTGATTTAACAAGAATTCAACTAATTTGTCCAGCTTTCATGCTGAGAAACATTTCAACACAATGAAATCACTCTTACTACTTATTAGAGAAACTAACCATACATCCAACAATGGTTGAAGGTCATCCAATGTAATGCCTTTTATTATATATGCCCACCACCGCCATTCTACTGCATATCAGCTGCATGTTTTCATTTACAGTTTGACCTTGATAGCTACAAGCATCAACAGATCTGTGAATGGCTGCAGGGGCATATGTATGTGACAATGTAGTAAATGTGTGCAAGCATGTCCAAAAGAACATACTGTATGTATGTGCTGACAATGCTTGATTAACTTAACTGTTATGCTGTTCCAGGATTCACAGTTATACATTCTTAGCAGACTTAAAGACAAGAGAAGGGGTAAGTTACCTATCATTTGATGGCGCCTGTCTTGCATAATCCTACTCTTTCCAATGGGGCGAAAACGCTGATGAAGTGACAAAGCAGAACAATAGAAGCCAGAAAGAGAAGGAAAAAAGATAGTCGGAACTGCCCTCTTGGTTGGGTGAATGCAAAATCCTGACTAGGCAAGCATGCTCCTCCTCTCGAAGTTTGTGTTTTCCATGTTAATTTGACTGGATCAGCATTCCATTGAAAGACGGTTATGCCCTAAAGCTCTGTTTGCATCCTATTTGTCTCTCTTGTTAATATGCAACTTGCACCTGCAGAAACAGTCCATAACACAAGCACATCTTGCCAACACAGAAAGTTTCCCAACAGCAAATTAGACACGGAGCAACGAAAGAACCAAGTTAAAAGTTAACCGAGAAGTGACATTTATACGCTGCTATTTTACCTTGCCTAACACATTTTCATGCTACCTTTCATCCTATAGGGCCTGTATGAACACCATAATCCTTTGGATCAGGTATTGAATCATCAAAAGCAGAATCTGGAGTCCAGGTTAAACCAGTCATTGCAAGACTACCCCTGGAGAGAATTTGAATGGAACAACTTCAAAACTTTTACTCATCTGGAACTTTTGAAACAACCTGAGGCTCTCTTATATGTGCCGTGTGCGCATACGCCTGCATTTCCATCTGACTGTATGAAATCATTTCCATTTCCAAATGAAAACTGCATCAGACCAGCTGCTACCTTATGCTTGTCAAGACCTTGGCTTGTTACACAGTGAGCAGCAGGAAATCTTGGCAAGAGTTGTGCAGTTGCATATAACCAATCAACAACAGAAAGACAAAATTTGCTTCAGTGCGCACTTTACTTTCTGATATTAACAGACCATTGATTGTACAATCACATTTAGGTGTTACGTTGTATATCAAACACAGAATTTAGTGAAGGGTGTAGGAAAAAAAATGTTGTACTTGACGTGATTGTGTACAGAATGTTTTATGTTTTGGTAGTGGTTATAATACTGTTGTTATTTTTAAAAATACTATATTATTAAAAGACATGGGTAGAACTGCTGAACATTTGCGATAGCTGTTTAATTTATAAACATTTAATTTTCATGATTTTCTGAGCAAAAGAAGACAGTAATTATTTTTTTTTACGTTCTAATAATTTTTAAAATACTATAAATATGTTCTTTTGGAAAAGGTTTTGCATGCTGTGCCTTCACCACAGCCCTTTGACAAATGAACAGCTTGTCAATGAAAACCACATAAAGGCCCTCAGAATAATAACTGAGTAGTTAAACCCACATGGGTGGTCCTGGAATCAAGATGCAATGGCAGCATTTGCTTGAATGGACATCTTTGAATAGCCTTCCCTTTGTGTTATTGCTCATACCCAGCGATTGCTAATGTATACAATGCTAAAAGGTTTGTCAATTAAACTTTTGCCCCCTTCTAGATGGGGCTGAATTTTAATTTCCCTGCCTGAATTAAAACTCAAATTCCCTTGCATCTTCCTTTGGAAAATGTTATTAGGTTCCATATGAATAATTTAATTTTATTGTAATCATTGAATGAATCTTTCACACAATCTTTAAATGTTTTTTTTTAGTAAAGAGAAGTAGTTTAACATGAATTACGCATAATATCACACTATAAACTAAAAACAATGCACGCTCTAGGCTAAGCCATATGAAATGGGTAACTGTGATGTCAAAAAACTCAACTGAATACAGTTCTCATTCTGTGGTAGAGCAGGTTTTTAGCTTTTGTGTTGTATATTATGGAAAATAATTGGGGAACAGGCTAAAAAAGGGAATTGTTGTTATTGCTGTTGGTAAAATATATCAAAATAGTCCACTACTAGATAGTAGCATTTCTGCTACATAACCACATCTGATCATGCTCATCACTGCATTAAATAACATCCCTAAATTATATGACTGAACAAACTTGAGCCTGCCTATTCAGAAAGTTTGGCCAACAGCCCATGAAATTGCGACTTTCGCAACCAGCAGCCTGTGAACCACTTGGCAAGAGATGGATAGATGGAGAGATGAGGCTGGGTTCAATAAATGGAGCTGCTATTTGTTTGAATGTTCGCCCATTGCCCCTGGGAACTGTCTCTAGACAGTCCATAAAGGACAGAAGCAGTTCCTCACCTGTTTTTTTTTTCTTCCAGTGATTTCATGTCATTTACAAACAAATGTGAATCAAAGTGACTTCATCATTTTCATCACAAACAGCAGATTGCCATTTGATTCCTTATGTTATTCAAAAGAAATGTTGGTGCCTGTTTCATCACAAAATCTCCCTTGTTTGCTTTCCATTTTTATTGTAGTTCTCTAGCTTGAATAAAGAGGAAATAAAATCAGAGTTGCTCCCCTCTGATGGAATATTCATGCTTTTTTCGCATGTAAATATGAAGATGTCATGTGCAAACTAACAGCTCATGTGGGAATATGAGATACTATACAGATGCATTTCAGTCTCAGTTCAATGTAAAGAAAATTCTGTTTTCATGACTTGCTTGTTCTCGATCTCAAAATGTCAAACTATATTCACTACGGACAAATTATTGAAAATCACACAACTCTGCCTGAATGAATAGAGAAATGCATTAAACCAAGACAATAATAACTAATGTTAAACTAATTCTTCACTCTGCATTGTTAATTACATATACTGGTGGAGGGTAGAAAATATCTTATTCATAATGATCTCCCCTGGGTCCCTGTGTGCTTATCCTGTACTTTGCTAATGGGGTTACTCCTCTGTGAATATTCTTATAGACAAGACCAAATATACTTCATCTGGGTAAACAGTGAAGATTTACATATTGAGTCTTATAAATGTGACCTAAAATGGGACCATCAAAGACTTTCAATGTATGTTGTAAAGGCTTTGACAATCGCAGTGTTTCAAAAGGTACAAAGTAAGAAAATATGCCAGCCACAAACTGAGATAAGCTGCAATTGTTTGGGCTTTTGTATTATTATTAGTATATGATCAGGTAGTTAAGGAAGCCTGCATTTATGTTGACATGTATTCATTTGTTTAAATGTTGCTAGATTTAGAGATTACAGTTTAGCGCTAGTATTTAGAAAAAATAATATCGGAAAAAGTGGTCAGAAAGGTTCAATTTTTTTCTGAAGAACACATTCCTCGTCCAATCAGTTAGAAGTTAATACTTGCTCCATCACCTCGAAAGTCAGGAATCTTGAACTTGAAATTTAAAAAAAAAAAACACTTTTGAGTAATTTTCTTGGTGTTTGACATTAAACTTTGATGTAGTTTCTAATCACTGTGTGCATTTGTTTTGGTAGCGCAATGTGATTGTGTTATATTGATGCCCTTAGGTCAGCTATTGTCATTGCAATTTGGAAATAAAATAAAAATGAATCAGAGTTAGAATCAAACTACACAGATCAAAGAGAATTTTTTTTCCAGTAAATTTAAGTAGATAAATCTCATTCTGGATTACATCTAATTTGGGCTAAGAATGAAGATATAAATGTGGCATTTAATGCATTTAAAATTTTACCTCTCATTTTATTCTCGTATTCATGTGGTGGACTGTTTTCCCTCCCAACATCGGGGCCACACAACAGGAGGATGACATGAAAATAGCTCTATGGCAACGATAAAGATAAAAAGCTAGGGACTTCGAAACATTACCTACCTGCAATGTTTTGTTGGTACTCTGGGCAGGTCGCATAATATCCTATTTCTCAAATATTTCTTTGTACAACATGATGCTGTGTCAATCCCCCCCTCAACTCCAAGTTAAGAAGTCCGTGATGTTTTGCTGTTTTGAATCTTTTAAGAGAGGATTTGAGCATCTGCAAACACAAGGAAAGAAACAAGCAAGTCAGACAAAGAGAGGATCTGCTTTTCCTTGGCTAACATATTCTCAATTCTTTCACTGGTTTCATCCTCTGCTGAAGCTCCTCAAATGTCACGACTGTAGTCCGATTTCACTTAGTTTTTGCTCTCCTAAACTCACAAAAGATTCCCTTGTTTCTATATTTTAGGTGGTCTTCATGATAGTCATTTCACGAAAATCCTTCCATCGTATCTCCATTTGTTTGAAACAAAGCTCAACATGACTCAATTGCACAAAAAAATATAAATAATTTAAAGGAAACAATATCAAAGATTAATTAAGGTCCAAGGAGTCCCCTTTGAGTTTTTCTTGCCGAGGATTTGACAAATGCAAAACATAGGAACAGGTGCACATGTCTTGTCAGTTGTATATGATTGTGGGCCAAAAGGTGGCCATGGCTAATCAACATTAGAATTATTGCAGGGCCCAGATTCTAGTACTCGGCACCTGCAGCTCACTAGACTAATGTTGGCTTGATTGTGATCAGAGCTCATCTTTTTGCTTGTATAAAATAAATGCTCAAATTATAAGACTGGAATGGATGCTCAATCACAATACCGAGCAATTACCAACATCGACAATTATGTGGGATGAATTAAGATTATTTAAGCATCTGAATGAAATCAGTCACTCAGTGGAACTGCAATTTTAACAAATACCAGAGCATACAAACAACAGTATGCAGTCCAATGTTGCCAGAGTAAAGACACCACTTGTGGGTCCATTCCACAGTCTTTGTTTTCTGATCTTTTGAGGTATGAGACGAGTCAAAATGACTCCATTAATGCAGAACCTATTCCTTCTGAATCAATAGGAATTCATGTAATGTTTTTTTGCTTATTTCTTTGCCTTTGGTTCTTTGCTTTTACTGTAGGGAAGAAAGTCGTGGTTATTGGGTTGCAGATTATCTAACAATTGTGTTATACTTTTATTTACAATTACTTCCCTTATTTTTCAGTGATTCTGAGCCAAAACAAACACTCAAAAGAGCTTTTATCATTCTCATGTCATTATACTGTTATATACAGTATTCTTTATTGCCTATTTGGGTTTTTAGGCCTGTAAAAATACAGCATTTGTAAAATTAATGTTCATAAAGTATATACACTTTCGAAATTGTTCTCATTTTTTCTGGTATTTCGTAACTAGTCCTTCAAGTTAGACCACCGTACTAGTAATATTTTAAATTTTAAATCTTTCTTTTTAAATACTCAAATGTACTCAAAATACAAACTTGTATTCCACCTCTCTTGTATAAACTAATTGGCTCTGCTATTTAGTTTGAAGGTCGATGAATGAGCTGCACATGAAAGGCAAATTTCTTAGACCTCTAAAAATGGAGAAACGAATGTTTAAACACAAAAAAAGAATGTTCAGGAATTTTAAGATAGTCTCATTTGATTAGCTAAAATAGTACTGGCAATGATAAAATCTCTGCTCCATTGTCAAGTGACCACTTCCTGGCAATACCGGCTTTTATTTCATTTCTTTTCAACCATTATTTGAACATTATGCAAGGTTTTTTTCTCTCCTTGGATGGACATGATGAATGTTTTGTCTTTCCCTTTAAGGGTGTGATTTACAGTATTGGAACAGTAAGCACGGTTTTAAACATAGCCTCATGTTATTTAAGTCCGCATTATAGTCAAGTGTTATGGGATCACAATCCGATATCGGTACGCCGCTGTGACTTTAGCCCAAATTAGGTTGCTGTGAAAATATTATGAGCCAGCACCACGCTGAGGCTAATTGTTTACTTCGACCCAGTAAGAGTCTAGCACTGGTGTAATAGGATAATAAGAAACACTAATGCAACCCCCAACAGACAGGGATCTGCTTTTATACACTGATGGCTATACGTGTTGCCAGTACATGAATTAAAAATTGATGCATTTTTCTTTCAAGTTGAATTTTTATTATGAGTATTTTGGTTTTACAATTTAATGCTAACCACAAAGTGCTGCATGGAGTTGTGTTTTCCTAAAATAAAAAATAGTCTGAAGAAATGAAATGCAAGGGCAAGGTTGCTACCTTTTGTATTCTCTGCATGATGATGAAAACAATTTCACAACATCACAATTTCTGCTCTATTTGTTTGCCATATTTTTCCATCTGGTCTCTTCAGTGTGCCCCCTGACAGAAGTCTAAATTCACTACTCATACAAACATACAAACCCATATGGCATCCTTCCCTGGTATTCAACGCATTCTTTATCATTGTGTTAGTTAATATCTGCCTGACAGTTGAGCAATTCTAGGTCCAAAACTCAGTTTCCTGTGCAAAGTTCACAAGTTCAATCTTTGCCTGTTTGTTTTTTAAACCAGGTATTACTGGCTTACTCACACATTCCAGCAAACTGCAGATTAGGTTGATTTAGGGTCACCAACTCCAGCCCTTAAAGGTACCAATCTAGTCTGTTTTGCAAGTCTCTCTCCTTTAAATACCCAAATCAAATGATCAACTCATCATTAAGCTTTGCAGAAGCCTGATAATGATCGTGATTATCTTGATTCAGGTTTGTTAGAGGAAGAAGCCATGGTAAAAAGACTGCATAGGTGACCTAGAGGACTGGAGTTGGCAACTCCTGTGTTAATTAATGACTAAATTATCCCTAGGTAGTAATTTAAAGTGCAATATAAATACAATGGTAACTACTCCAGGGTCTTCTAAGCTTCCCACCCAAAGTATTCTGAAACAGACTTTAGCTGACCTGAAACCTAATGATAAGAACCAGGATAGAAAATGAATGGTCCATATACTGTAAAACTGAACAACAAAAATGTATTGTCAACTACTGCCAGGTTCAGCTAACTGAAGCAACAGCCCAAAACGTATTTTGTGGTTAGGTCAATCGGTATAACGATTGTTAGTGTGCACCCTGTCTATCATTGATGTGAAACACAATAAAGCTTTTAGAGTACCTATTGAGAGCTGAGCTGAAATTGCTTAGGTTGAACTCACTGCAATCATATCTGATTGCTCTCTAACAATTAACCAGCTCGGGAAAAACCAAGATGCGGCAATGGTTCCAAACAAAACACTTGACAAACTACAGTAATAACCCTGTCCTCCCACTGAAAGCCCAGCATGTGGGAACTTTTCGAAAATGGAGGGGAGGGTCCTCATCTTTTTTTTCACCCTATCTCTCTTTTTGTTCTGTTACATTTTTACTATTTTTCTTCTGCAGGAAAGTGAAATACTTTCTGGCAAAGGACTGCTCGTACTTGGAAGGGCGGCTCAGGGTTCAGCACAAAAACATTACGTAGACTGACCAAGCAGTCATTATTCTCTTATTATTTCCAACAGATTATCAGCCTGTTGCACAAACACAACCTAGCCTCATCTAGTTCCAGGCCTAGATCAAGAAACACATCCTTGCGCATATGTGAAAATATTCAGCAATATCTTAACATATCTGTTAGACAAAGACAAAGAACACATGTACTGCCCTCCTTTGTAAGCAATTGTTCCTTACTAAATTCACTAAATTGTATATTCTAAGTACTATAAATGTTTTAGCTACCATTAATACAACAAATTGACTCTCCCTACATATTGACTCAGTCATAGTATCAACATAATCTTTACTGAGAGTGGGCCTATTATTGATAGCACATGGAAACCAATTCAGCCCTGATCCCCACATATGTGATGATACTTTAGTCTGGCAAGGGTGGACAGGAATGAACGAAGTGATAAGGGAGCCCCAGTCGTAGAAAGGCAAAATGTGTGACAGATCATAAAATTAACTGCATGCTCCTGTTTGACATATATAGGTACTGCACAAACAGAACTGCTGCCCAGAGATAGCAGCTAAAGCAATCACCATGAGGTGTGGAGGGTTAGGTGGACGATGAGAAAATAAGGCCATAGTGAAGAATGATGAGGAAAAATGCACCACATTTTTTTCACATTCATTTACATTACCTTGAACAATTAGATTATGTTTTCATCCCTGTGTATAATGCTGGGTGTTTATGCTTCATTGCACAAAACTACTTTTCGGATTGCCTCGACAACAAATGCTGGACTGGTCTATCTGCCAAATGTTAGCTATTAAAATGTGAAGCAAATTGTATTATTCGAAAATTAAAATTGCTGTCTGTTAGGTTTATCTGTTTTGTTTTTCCAAAATGTTTCAATGTATTGTGATCATCAAAATGTTACTGTTACCATATTTTTATCTTTGCTATTGAAATCCACCATTACATTTCATTTTATTACTTTACATTAAGTAAGAGAAGCATAATAATGCCATTCAAAACATCAAGTGAAAGCCATCTTTGTTCTAGCTTATCATGATACAAAGGCATCACCTGTTACTTGAACATTTTTTGTATGGTTAACCCTGTTTATTAAGGAATTCCAATTCAATGGTCTGGCAAATCTTGTTAAAGATTCAAACAATAAATTCGGCAGCAGCACTTTTGGTTTGTTTATTCATTTATATTTTAAGTAAAAAGGAGGAGATTGTGAAAAATGTTGAACCAACACAATTTTAGACTCTATTGGATCATCAAGTATCATCATCATCATATAGTGGTGTTGCATAGGCCAATGGAAACAAATTAATAAAATAAAAACAAGACAATAGCTTGTATAACAGACATAAAGTTTAGATTTTTAGAGAAATTAGCAATAACCATCCAATAAGATGATCTGCAGATCTGTATACACAAGAATTTATTATTCTCAGCTTTAATTAACTGTGCAAGGAACAATTCTTATTACTCTGTGAATTTGTGCACAATTATGTAAAACTGGACTGCATCATTATCATATTTAACACCGGCTATAAAAGTTTTCTCTCCCAATTTCTCTCACTGTCCAATTTAGGTTCTCTGATAAAATGTATTCCCAAACCCACCAGGCAAAAAAAAACCTCTTCACAGCGATAGGACCGGAAAGAGAGCTATTGTGGAATGTCACATTGCATTTAAGTATTATGTTCTGACAGTGCAATTTCTGGATTCAGTAATTTTTACAGCAGGAAAAAAAATCTTCTATATGGCCTCTAATATTTAGCGCCCTCCATGTCTTTCTCATAACACTAGGCCACAGGGACTCCTATGGTCCTCGCGACTCAGACGTTATAGTGTACTGTATATTGCTCGCTGCTGTCATAACGATATAATAGTTTTCCTGGAGACCGCTTTTGAACACAGTGAGTAATGGTGTTTTAAAAATAACATTTCCAAGTATTTCAGAAAATGACAATGTTTAAAGATGGAGAACCATGGAAATGGACTCATTCCTACCCCTTTATACCTGATGTGTTCTCAAAGTAACACACTCGGCTCGATAAAACTCTTAGCCGGGTCCACATCAGCCACGCAGAATCCTGAATGATGACTCCCTCAGCACCCCTCTGAACGACTGTGCCCATAACCATTAGAGAATATGGAATCCAAGCACTAAGCTTACATTGAGAAACATACACTCCAGCTTAATCAGCAAGGGAGCTCTTCCTCTGAACTGGTCCTAGCTGTTGTATTACATGGGCACGAGGGACAACTTGATGTTGACGAAACCAATAAAACAGCACCAAATGTTGCCAGCCCATCCATTGCTGCACTAGCGCGTTGATGTAAAGGGCCATTAAAACTCGCGACACCCGATACTGGATGCCCACAGGGGGCTGCAGATCTCTTCTCATCTTGGCTTTTACAATCAGGCTAATTTCTAGGGAGGGCATTAATGTACAAGGTTCAATTCTAATGAAGTCAGGGACATGTGCGAAGGATCCCTACGAATGTAACGTTATACGGGCATGGGTCGTCTGGGATGCTGCTGTGAGCTTCTCTCAGATAAAAAGGCATCAATTTAAATGATGTTAGAAGACTATTTGCAGCTTTCATTAGCATTTGTCGTGTAATGTGACAATCTGTTTGAGGGAAAAAAAGATACTCAAGAAGGGCGTTTGTATTTTCACTTCAAAAGGGACCATATAAATGTCGAGATTAACATTAGTAATGTATGTTCTTTAAACTAACAAAGGAGCGTTATAGAGGAGCTTGTTTGACAAGTGTAGATACTGTGGAAAGCCAAATGACCTTGAATTTCTGCAATGAGAAATTTGAGTAGGAATAAAATGACAATAAATCTGTGTTATATAGAACACATGGCATCGACATAGGCCAGACATCAGAAACCTTACTTAGAAGAAGTGTTAACTTCCTGCTCTTTGAACTATCTGTTTTTTATGGATATTTACTATTTATTATTGACAAACATGTAGTAGGTTTATGATGCAACTAAAGCCTGATCTTGTTTACCATGTTTCCAAGTTTGCAACGCCTTTGGTATAATACTATCATTTAAAACCCTCTCCGTCCTTTCATACTGGGTCGCTTTTTATTCTCTCTTTCAATGTTGAGTCTCGGGCAAAGACTGTGATGCTGGCATCACTGCATGCCGTAAAGGCCAACCCCGCAATACGTTTTAGAAAGGAGCCTGTGAATTTGTTTAGCTAATCCAATATTTATAGTCGGTGCATGTTCACGGATGATAAACAGTTAGTGATTCGAGAAAAGAAAATACATAGGGCAGTTAAAATGCATAAATTAGATGCACATAGGAAATATTTTTGAAAGACGTACCTTAGTAATTCTTTGGGAAATGTTTGCAGCACATGATAAGTCTTTGAGGAGCCATCACAGAATGTGAACTTAATGAGTTACATTTATCTTCAGATTTTGATGAAGAAAAATACCAACTTGTCCGCGCTGAGTCAAACTGCAATCTGTGGAAGTGAATTTATTATATTTAGCCATAATAAAATTACAGAAAAAAAAACATAAGATTTTGATGACCGAGTTTCCAATAAAGAAAATATAAAAAATGTTGGAATCTAATTTTAAATGTTGGACAACTAAGATTTATTATTCCATGAAGACCATCTTAATCTACCTAACCCCATTGGAGACTCATCATTTTCTTTTCTGAATAGTTGTGAGTGTCTCCCAAAAGACAATATCTTTGGCTCGTCTCTGCAGTCTTCATGTTCAAATAAATTGTTCTTCTACTTGGGATGTCTCCCAGACTGGGCCAAGATGGCTTTTCCATGTTTGTATAACACTGTGGTTCACAGGGCTATGTAACCATGAACAAAATAGGTAAATCCCATCAATGGCAGTCCTCCCAATTATTTTATTTTCATTAATTCATTTTCTGAACCACTTTATCCTCACTAGGTTCATGGGAGATGATGGAGCCTATTCAAGCTAACTTTGGGCCAGTACAAATTCAGACTTTGGACCATATAGCTCATTCCATCTAAGGAGTGGCCATGTGTTATTTTTCTTGTATTATGATCTACTATTCTCAACAATGTTCCCTCAGGGTCTTTTCTGGTTGTGCAAGACATATCAGAAGTCACATGGAAGCTACATTTATGAGGCACACATGCATGCACATAAAAACATAAGTTTAAATGCTATAATGGTAAAAAATAAATCATCCACACAGTATAGACTGAGGTGTTGACATTTCTTACCTAAATGTTTACAATTTGTTGTTTTATATAAAATCACCAGCATCATTTCAAAATAAGTGAACATACATCCAAAGCAACACTTAAAATATACTGTGCAGTATATCGTAGTAAACAGGTTTTACATGAATTAAAGGTATGTCTAGCCACACTTTTAAGGTTGAATAATCGTTTTCTCTAAAAAAATAAAATCCAAAATAAATATAGGATTTATACATTTTAAGCAAGTAAGTATGCAATTTCAATTCCTTTGGAATGTACTCATCAGTCTTTAATATATAATGTACAGTCAACAGCTCCATAAACAGCCCTAATTGTTAACGTATCATTTTAACAACTTCTCAATGAAGCCAGGAAGTGAACAATAAGGTAGAATATCAAAGAGACTTAAGCTAAATGGGTTGCACGGCACAGTTAGCGACCAAAGACTTTGTAGTAATTACTCTTGATAGTTGAGGATGTTGAGTAAAATGGGAAGAACAATGTAAGAAAATGTCAACTCCCTTTACCAATCTGACCCACCATGGTGGAGAATTACATACCAACCAACCTGGATTACAGGGTAATCACTTAGTAAGGATAGGCGATTATATAATAAAATAATTAGAATATTAATTAAAAATTCTCATTAGTACACCCTGATGTTTTCGGAAATTAGTTAAATGATAGGGGGGGCTCTGGTCTTCATCATTTCCCAGCAGGGCACAATTTGCCCTGAGAGCAAGAGTTAAGGCCGGGAGAAAGTGACAGAGCATACTGTGAATATAAATGAGCTGTGGAAGAGGGGGGGGAGTCAAAGAAAATTAGGAGGTGGTGCACTGGATTAAGTAGTGGCATGTTATAATTGGAGTGCTGTTGGGATATTTACATTTATAATGTGTAACCTAGATTTGGAAAGCACATTATGTATGGCTACATTGCTAAAGGGTTTGACACCATCTGGGGTCCATTGGATTCAAGGGTCAATCAAACTCAATTTGAATATATACTTGTATATGTTTTTATGGATGCTAATGTTCCAGTGAAAAATAGAATATTGCATTTGCAGACTTAGGCTGAGAAATAGTGTCTTAAAAAGGATAGAAAACAACCATCGACTGTTATACGGATTGCTGCTAAAGAACTTAGAGATGATACGACCATTTTTGATTCAGGAGTGCAAAGAACAAATCAATAATTAATCATATAGTTAAATCAGTGAATTAAATCCTGGAGGTATCTGTCTCTAACCCCAATCATTGAATTGTTTACATTTCACAAAATGAACTAGACAACAAATCAATACTCTGTAAATGTCAATGCTTCTCTATACAAGTCTACATTTTCAATAGCCATATTTCCTTCCAGTGGCTGTGACAATGTATAGCCCAGAAAGTGGACCAGGTGCTTGAGTTCTCAGAGGTATTTATTAATCAAGATCAGCATTCAAATTTATTCAGTTGAGACAGCTACCGTCATCTCACGCTCACCACACAGTCACATAGGGATTATAACCTCTCTGTCTTCTCTCAGTTTCCCTTGTCATTTATTTATTGTTTCACCCTACACCTCCCTCTTTACTTTTTGCTTTGTCCTATTTTCAAAGATTGCCTGACTTCAAACAAACAAAAGTACAAAACATCTTCAGTTGGGAAGTGGAAAAGTTCATGAGACGCCATGCATTTTGAAATGTTACACTAGTTACCAGAGTCATGGGACATTGTAGTCCTAGTTTTGCCATATGCCTCTTCTAGTCATTTGTCATTGAACCTTTGAAATTCAACTTTTAATTTATGAATAAAGTCCCTGTCACATATCTTCTGATGAAAGAATCCGTCTACATGCAACAAGATAGCCATTGTATCACGCCCACGGATTCCAGGATGGGTGATTTACATTTCCCTTGTTGCTGACAAAACAGTGTACAGGAATAAAAAGCTGTCTGTTAACCTATATACAATTCTGTATGGGACAAACTGTCAGACATCAAAGCGCTGGTAGTTTCAATCCATGGATTTCTTTTCAACTCATCATGCATCCAAAGGTTTTCCAAAACATCCTGCATCCCAATCCACGCTTAACGTGCCTCTCAAAAGAGAAAAGATCATTGTTTGACAAATAGACCCACACTGGTAAACACTTTCACCCATCCCAACAGAGAATGTATTAACTTTGGTGAATGCTAATTTGCATGAGCGACTAAAGGTGTCAAAACAGCGAGGAAGCATATTTTAAAGCTCCATTGATAAACAAGTCTTATGTGACACATTTGAAATGGCTTTCATCTATTTGTCAGGGCACATCATACTGCTTGCATTGAGGGATTTTATGCACGAGAAGAAACAGGAATAATATTTTCATTCCATTGTACTATAGTTATCTCAATTTTTCAATATGGAGGTAGTAAACAGTGGCACAGGGCTCCATTTTAGGAGAGTGTTTTCCCGGAGTGTGTACATATTCGGACAATGGAGGGTGATGCAAGAATGAATAATGTCCTTGCCTTCAGGCAGCATGCTCTGCAATTTCACACAGAGTATCCCTGACTGTTCAGCAGCAAGAATGAATGTAGTGCTGAACCGCATTTCACCCCCTTCAAGCATGTGGTCTCCAAGTAGCTGACAGTTTGGGACTATGCAATTCATGCAGACTGAGTCAGAAAACAGTGAAATGTACTGTATGACAAGCGTATACACAACAGTAATGCCACCCAGATTGGGATGTTTTTATAGTATGGGGTTATTTTCGTGGATGAGCTAATATTAATTTATATATACGTACTATACGCAAACGAAAAGTGAAATATATCCAGTGAATGACTTTTACTACAACTTCTATTGTAATGTAGGACACTTTATGGCTCCTTTTCTGCTGGTTGGCTCTTGAATCAAAGTCAAGCGTCAGAAAATAACTTGAGTTAGCCAGCTATAGATATTGTTACCAACTGCACTGTGTGTGACCCTGCACATAAGAGTGGCTATAAGTATACGTAGGTCAAGTGGTAGATATTAACACCTCATATCCTCCAGTCCCTCACACAGTCACTTAGAAATTGCTCCTTCCAATTTGCAACTGTAGGTTTCTTGATGTTGACCTTGCCGTGCTACATTGATTTGGCTACTTGCCGCACAGAATGTCTACTTTTATTAGGCATCCAAGCAAATCGGGGGTTGGTTTGAGTTGACAGGTCTGACACCAGACACCAGGTACCTTCCCCCCTCTCCACTACTCTCAGGTCCTCCCACATATGTCTAATAGGCCTTGACAGGCTCTCAGATTGGGAAATGTTAATGACTGATTATGGTTGTGAGACTTTAACCAAGCTGATAATATCAAAGGGTTTGGATGTTAGGTGGAATTAGAAAAAGTTATTTGAGTACCCAAGATTTATAATTAGCATTTGAGTGAAGCTGAAAAAAGGAGGGGGAAGCAACATTGCATCTCTGTTTTTCATACACTTTAAGGTTTGCCTTAGAAGGCACCTAACACATTATTTACAGACATTTTGTGCTAAAGTATCGCAACCTGTTTATTTTAGAACACATTTAGTTCATCCATTCCTCTACTATATTGTCCCCAGCCCTATAAATTTCTCCAGGACAGGTTTAGTGGTGAATTGTCTCCGTTAAAGATAAGGAATCAAATACAAGGTGGCTATAAAGATGATGAAATGAAACATTGTATCGATAAAGGAACTGCAAGATCAAGGGTAAACTGTCAGTACTTAGCAATTATTTTACTTTAAGTCTGTAGTTTCCAGGAGGGAAAAACCTTAAACTTAAACATTCATTAATCATGTTATAAAAAGTGGAATTTTACTTTATATTTTGCTGGGAATGTGATTTATATGGGAAAACTGAAGCAAAATTTAAAATAGTAAGAAACAGTGACAGCATTTTTTTGGAAAACATATATGAACGTGCATTTTAGAGGTGCACGTCATAAAAAGCAAGGGTCACTATCCATTTATGGCATGGAGATAGCCTTTTTTATTCCCCCACTCCATGAACATAAGCTATATTTTGTTCCGTTCCAAACATCTGTGCCATGAGTTTGATCTCATGAGATATCTAGAGTGTTCTGGTGTTAAGGTAAGATGACAAAACTAGGTAGCCATAGTTGTTGTTATTGTGTACTTCATGGTGAGGCTTTAAAATTTCATTAGACTTGTATAATGACAATAAAAGCATTCACTTCAATTCAACATGCTCCATCTTGTTATTCTAAGTTGGAACATACTATACCTTACCCAGTTATAGACAGTTGAGTGTTACACAAAACCATTTGGCAGAGAGCGAGAGAGAGAGAAAGAGACGCACTGAGCGGAAGAGAATGCTTGCAAGAGGTCGAACTGGGTTTATTAATGGGAGTGAAGGTCAGGTGCTTGATTCCATTTTAAAGTATAAGACTGTAAGTAAAGTACCAGGTAGGGAGTAGAGATTCATGGAAAATAAGAAACAGCTGTTCAGCGCTTCATAGGTTTCACAATTATAATGCCTAAAGCATAAAAGGTATATCTTTGTAATAACAAAAAGTTGGTGCATCATTTTTATTATAATTATTTTGTATTCATTTTCTTTACTGTTGCCAAAAGAAATGGAGTCATTTTACAACACATCAATGTCCTTGAAGACAATTAACCTGTGGACCAACCAAGGCCAAGATGAAGAACATTCTCAGTCAAATAGATTTTAGTAAATGTTGAATATTTTTGACCAGAACAGCTGAATGGTAAAGCCTTCAAAATTTGTAACACCTCTTCAATCAAACTAATGCAATTGGGTTTTTTGCTAAAACACATGGTGACAAGCTCTTGACCCCATTCAGCCTCGTAACGCTCAAGATGAAGTCTGATTTCAATATGAATGTGAGCTTTGTATTTGATCAAGCACAGGGGATAACCAGAAATTGGTCACACACTGGTGGTCTAGATTTGCAGGCTTTTTATGTTCGAAGTCCCATCTGGATGTTTCATATATTTCACTTCACAAGGACCTCATATTGAATCTACACAGCAGGCTATCGCACTGTCATAACAAAGCTGGGCATTCAAGAGTGTAAGCACTTTTAAGCATGTATTTAACATTAAGTACAGTATGTAATGTTAAGAAAAACACTCACACAATGCACACATGCAAACAGCACAGTGTTGGATGTGTGTTTCATGACCACTATCAAAACGAAGCAATAATTATATGAACATAATAATTGTTACATGACCTAATAAGTAAACAACTTAATAATTTAGGTCATTCTCTCTGGCCTCCTGATTCTAATGCTGAAACAATGCCAACAAACAACCAAAATACTTGCCTTGCTATATATTGATTGGTGTGGAACAAAAAAAAATCATATCGACACTTCCACTGACCTGTGTAAGTTTGAGGTAATTATGCCATGCCGTATAGAGCTCTTCTACAAGAATTTGAATTTTGGAGTAAAGTATGGAATTTGAAAATTCATATAAAGAGACATCTAAAGCTCTATTTAGCTGGTAAATCTGAAGTCCACTTTTAAATGTATACAGGAACATTTAATACTGGAACATTGTTTTTTGCTATCCCTCGTCTTCTGTCTTTATTAGTGAGCTGTTTCACTGATATTCCCTTTTCATTTTATGTGTCAACTCCTCTAGAAATCCCTTTGAGGAAACAGGGAATTGACAGAGGACAGAGACGAGTGTAACAAGTCAACTGTTTTCAGAACTGAAGAATTAATACAAGCGCCACATATGCCCCAGAATGTTTTATCTCAAATGGGATTTAATAGTGTCAAGCACACACCACATTGTTACTCTTCACAATTTTGCAAATGCAGGAAGCTTTTTGGATTGATGGCTTGAGTTCACACATTCAATGTTTCACCTTGCTGAGGTTAGCAAGTTGGTACATGACATACATATCCTAGCCAATGTGTTGCTAAATCTGCCTGGGCACCTGCATGAGGTGACAAACAAGTACATTGTTAGCCCTCTAACACTTTAAACCACCTGCACCCTTCAAAAGTGACAGCCGCTGGCATGCTTCAGTGGATTTTGAATACAAGGTATCAATGTCATCTGGTTGTACTTTTTTTTAACCCTTTGGATTGGTTGAGATGTTTTTAAAACTCTTGCATCGAAAGCACTGAATGATAAAATATTTAATTTAGTATATATAGTGTAAAAAAATTTAAATTGTACTTTGGTTATAATTTGACATATTAAATACATGCTTAATTTAGTATGATCTGAACCTTTTTAATGTTGGATATTTAAAGTTAAACATGACAACGATCACAACACTTAGTAAAAAAATAAATAACGAACTACTTATGCCCAACAAGTAGGAGAATTTTACTGTAATGTTGTAATGTGTTTCCACTGTGCGAGGCAAAAGAAAGTTCACTGGAGGAAAATTATAAATCTCAATATTTTAGCAGGACACAGTCAACAGCAGAAGTAGTGCTGTTTTCCATTAAGGATGCCGTATGCCAACACTTAATGGATTTTTCTGAATTTAACAACTGTTTCCAGTTTGGCCCCAATGTTGATTTTGGAACCTGAGCTACTCCACTGATTAAAATAGATTTTACGACTTGGTTAATGAAGAAACACAATGTCCAAGAAATGAATGGTCAGTTAAAATATGTACATTATCCAATAACTATAAAAATTAGCACATCAAAGTGACATTATCAATTTCTGTTCCGGTCTTTCTTGTTTTGAACAACAGTAGAAATAAGAAAACAAGCAAAGACATTTAAATTTATTGCCTGTTCACATCTCCTGTCGCCAGAGGTAAATTGATAGTCAACATTGGTAACCGTATAATTATCGCTCTCTTTCTCAGTTAAGTTGTACGAGTCCTTGAAGTAGCGAGGCCTGAAACTGCTGTATCAGATTCCACTGGGGGATAAAATTAACATTACAGTGCATCAACAACACCTCTCGCAGCAACTCATCTTGGTGGAGTTGCGGGCAAAACAAGCGAAACTAAAGAAAAGACTGGATCTCTCCCCCTCCCCACCTTTGGGCGGTATGCTAATGTGAGTGTTCAAACTTGTATTGAATTTGAAAGTGCAAGCTGAAAGTATATAAAGGGGCACGGTAAATCACGAATGATGTGAGAATGACTCAGGGTGAGAGAGACCTGATACGGACTATAATTATCATAAACCATATGCCTGATGCCTGTGGAGTGGCTGCAAGATAAATAAAAATGATGACAAACAACACAACACATTTTACAAATGCCGCCCCCTCACTTCTCTCTTTTCTCATCACAACAACGCTGACTGCCAACCGAATTAGCATCACCGGCCTGATACATTGGTAATCTATTCCGAGCATAGCAAACAATACAAATTGGATTTCTAATTTACCCTGACTCTTTTATGCAAAGCAACCATAATGAAGTGTCACCATAGTAACAGCTTTGAAACAACTTGTATCACAGAAATGCCTTTATGTTATATCTTTGAGACTAGTTTGAATCCAAATGAGATTCTTCTCTGTTTGCCTATGTTTTGGGAAAATTACTGTCACAATCTATGAGTCTCTTACCTTAACGTGTGTCAGCATCCAAAAATATTCCTGTTACAATCACCAAACAAACTTTAACATACCACCCATTTCTGACAACAGTTTTTATACCCATACGTTAATATCCCCAAACAATTATGGTTGGCATAATCGGTACACGGTCGATTGGTCGCCGGTCTTTTGGTTGCCGGTCTTTTGGTCGCCCGGAAGGTAAGTGACAATTACCATTTAAATTGTTGCTCAAATTCGCTAAATACAAACTGCAAATTACTATTTAGTCATACTTAATGTCCTAGTAATTATTAGGCTAAAGAAAAGCTCCAAATTTCCCGGACTTTTATTGTTTTTTGTTGGAGAACTTGTTAAGACCCTGACTGACGTCCCTTCCTCACCGGACAACTCATGTACATACAAACTCTTCTACACTCACACGTCGGCTCAGTGAAACTGCTCATGGCCATTGTTGGCTTTTATTGATGAGTAGACCGTGTTGTTTTACCTTGTTTTGTCGCCGGTCTTTTGGTCGCCGGTCTTTTGGTCGCTGGTCATTTGGTCGCCCGTTGTCGCGGTCGGGGCGACCAAAAGACCGCGACCAAAAGACCGGCGACCAATCGACCGCACACGGGCATAATCACACAAAAGACCACAATCATATTAAAATATCAGTTAGAAAATCTATCCATAACCCGATCCCTATCTTTTTTCCTTCTACCTAACTTGCAGTAATAACACACTCAGTACTTCCTTCAAACTGATTTACTTCATATGAGTTAAGCGCCGTCAATCATGCTTACAAATGACTTATAAAGTCTAATCCACTAAAATAACAATATGGAGTGATCTGTCCACAAAGTTGCGTGCAAACAACACAAGGTTTGCTTTGAGATTAGTGTGTTAGAAGGGACAATGTATCTCAACTGATGATCATTGTTTAATTCCGGCTCGACATTGAAGGTATTTTGTTTGACCTCGAATACAGTTTAAGCAGGACAAGTGTGAGATTCAAGATGAGATTCGACCATGCAGCTTCTCCAAGTAATGTGAAATGATTCATCTCTGCAATTGCTCTATAATACATACAGTTAATGTATATGTAAAATTAGATCAAATCTCCAAGTGATACAGGGTGATGAGTGTTGACAGTCAAGGCATAATGCGTACATCTAATGTATATATATTTAAAGTATGGCTTAGCGACATGATATAATTTTACAGTGGCAGGACAGGCTCGACTTTCAGCATTAGCTTTGATGGCGATAGAAAAGAAGAAAGAAAGAAAGGAGGATGGATATTGTGTACAGTTAAAAATGATTTTTGGGGAGTAAAATATGGCTATATTCCTAAATAATATTCAATTGTGGTCCCGGTTCTGATATCTGAAATGCTCCAGTGTTTGTACTTAATCACTAAATGCTGCTAGGAAGTGGATTTTACCCGATTTTAGTGCAATTTTTGCCGGTACGCCATTGACATTCATCGCTGTCTTTTCCTGGGAAAATCACCCCCCCCTGGCCCGGTTGTAATGTCTGAAAAGCTCCAGTATTTGTGTTTTAATCAATAAATGCTGCTACGAAGTGGATTTTACCCCATTTTTGTGCATTGATGTATTGATTATTTTTTATGTGTCGCAGCTGGAGCTGCAGTCGAGGTTTTATAGCCATAAAATAGTTTTTGGGGGTTGGATTGATTCGTTGAAGGCGCTACGAGAAAATGCACGGACCGCCACTGTAATTTTAAAGTTTTTAATGTCATCATTTGTTCAATTCGGAATGAGCTCATTTAACTTTATAATACGATGGTTGAGGAGGATGGGGATGAGCTACGTACTTTTCAAGGTTGTGAAATTGGTCAAGATTACAGTCAGTCAACCTATCAGCAGAGTACATCATCAAGCAACTTAATTCTCTTATTAGCATAACATCGCTGCAATAATACCAGATAAGAGTCAAACAGAGGGAGCAAAGAAACAAGTGTAGGATAAGTGTCATGGCATTGTTTAGTGATTAACTCAAAACATATATTGGTGAATTGTCTTGATGGGTTATGAATAACATTAAAATCAAAGACAACATACTTTAGGTAGGGATGCTATGTGTCATTCGTGGTGGAATGAAATTGAGAAAAATAGAGTTTTGGAAAGCCTCAAAATCATTTAGTGATTTTAAAATATCGTTTCCATTCTTTGTTGGTGTTTTGTAATATAATTATTCAATTTGTGACAACTGAAGAGGGTAAGCGTGAAGTACATGTATTGACGTAAACAGCTCAGCAGGCACATTGCCTCTGCCTTTGATGATGCTTTAAGTCAAAGCCAGTTGAGAGACTTAGAGAGAACATTCCCATGGGTTCAATACATCAGGGCCCTAAATAATCTTTGCGGGTAGAAATACATGCAAGGCAAAGTCATTGGTGACATGACTTTATTCTGAGCGGAAACTGTATTTAACTTTCAATCCTTAAGGATTGCAAAATAGTTCCAAAAAGAGTTCAGAGATTATCTGGTGACATGCATGACATCTCACAAGGGCCGTGGAGGAAAGCCTTCTAATCTAAGGCACCTGAGAACTATGACAGAGTGGTGTCGTGGTTAGCATGTGATATAAATTTAAATGGTTGTTATGAGTGGGTTGTGCGATTAATGGGTCAAAGCAAAAGACACCTCTAATTGGCACCAGGTTACCGGTAAGTGTAATGTGGATAAGTGTTTAAGAAAATTAATGCATGTACATGATCAATCTATGATCTATGATGGTAAATTTACGTTTTACCTTTCCAAGCAGGCAAGCATATTAGTGATTGCAATCAACAGAAATTTGCACGTCAGTAACTGAAGCTTTCCAACTTTACTGTTCTGCGGGCATTTAACAATACTGAATAAAACGGTGTTCATAAGATGACATTCTCATGTTTTACCAGATTTCGCTTTGTCCTGATTTAAATAAATTTGAATAATTGTAAAGTGACACGTGTTCTGTTTTGCGTTTTTCCATTTTGAACTTTGTTTTGAATGCCATGTTTTTCTTTTCTTTATGTCAGGCAACAATCTAAGGACAATGATTCAATGAGATTGGTGCACGCAAAATTCTTTTTCAGTGGAATTTGACCCTTTCCTACCTCTTCCGGAATTTTAATGAGCAGTATCTATCTTAAATGGATGGATAGAGCATGAGTTGTTTTTGCGAATTGAATAATTAACTAGTGCAAATGTAAAATAAAATTGTTTCGCTTGTCTATTCATATCCAAGTTCAGATTTGTGTCAGCCTTAATTATGTCATGTTTACTGGGATTATGTATCAATAAAGCAGAAATAAGAATCAGGCAACTTTGTCTACCTCTACCTTTCATCTAATTCACATCCATTCCTACCTTGGTCCATGACTAATATTAGCGTTGGGTGACAGCATGGTGGGACACTAAGGAAGGGACCCCAATTAAACCTCTCTGTAGTGAGCCAACCTCTTGATGATCCATCATACCATTTCAATTAAAGCCATCTAAGAAATGATTAAATAATCACAAGGTGGCTAATGGAGCCATACGTCCTTGTTATTGAAGACATTGGTCATTGGCTAAGGAATATCTGGCCAGTGCCAGATGTCTCATGACAATGCCTAAATGAGTAAGGAAAGTCAGAGGTTGCAGTGAAAAAGAAAAAATAAAATAAAATAAAAAATAAAATATATAGAATATAATGTAATTTTCATTGAATCATTTTCAGAGGTTGCAGTGAAAAAGAAAAAAAGAAAATACAATAAAAAATAAATATAAAATATATAGAATATAATGTAATTTTCATTGCATCATTTTCAAATAGAATTTCTAAGTAAAATTCAATAAAGATAAAGTATTTTGGACTACATGAAAGAGTCCAAACTGCATAAAATACGCTTTTAAAATTGTTTAATTCAGGCTATCGTTACTCAATCTTTCCGCCATGAGAAACTATCCTGCCACCTATGTATTGTGCTACAAATTTTCAAGTTGTCTCTTTTCTATAGTAGTTTTTTTTAATATAATCCTGCAAAACCTTGAGAACGAGTTCATAACATTTACAAAAATAGTATGCAGCTAAACAAGCTTAAATCACTATTACGCATGATCACAATTAGTGCCTTTGCTTCATCTTTTTTGGCTCAACATTAATGGCTGATTGATGTCACAGGAGACCGCTGATCAAAGGCTGTCCAAACACATCACATCACTATTATTTTATACAGTATCGTAAATTGGGGTGGAGAATAAGGTGGGGTGAGAATGGGTGGTGTAGCCATGGTTAGACCCTCTTTTCCCTTCTCACTCATCCTCCAAAAATGAATCCTCCACAACCCCACCCTATAGATAATCACCTCAACACAAACACATGCTGACTTTCCATCTTATCTTAAGCCGCGACTGCCAGTGTTTTGACAGATACCAGCAGAAATGGAAGAAAATCTTATTTACCTTGCGGCATTTTTTCATAGCAAATTCCTATCCACCCCCTTTTTTTCCCACAATACCGTTTCCATGATTTCTTTTCTCACTCCTATTTTCTGTTTACCCAGTTGTGTATTTCTAAATAATAGATCTAATATTTCTACCAAAATAAATGTTCCAAATTCAGTGACTGTCAAAGAGAAATTGATGTATCTGTGCTTGAAAAACAATGTGATGTATGCAAGTAGTCTTCTACCAATCATTGCTTGGAATATATAAATATATATATATTTTTAAATATTACTACTCTAAAGATTGTGCTCCAAAAGAAACGTATACAGGTAAAAAAAAGTATTTTTTGGAGCCGTTCATATGATGTACTGATGGCCTTCTTGGGTGTTTATTGTGAAAGATGAATAAACCTTATCTGCCATATAATGTAACACAGAGCAAGTCATGCATCAAACGCTTTTGTGAAGCTGCAATATTGTGAATTTGGCAAACAGCCTGGAATAATTAGTCATGCCTTGGATCTGACTTGCTGTTGTGTTACTGGGCCTTGCACAGCATCGCATCTTTAGGTCCTTCAGCTGCCAATTAACTCACTTGCACAAATGTCTTTCCATTTGCCTTCAGCTGTAATCTCATTACAGATCAGCGCATACAAGCCTCATTGATGTGTGTCTTCAAATTAGTTTCAACATGTTTTGCAAAAACACATTTTCCTCCTCGCAGGGGTTGCTGGAGCCTATCCCAGCTGACTTCGGTCAAAAGGCAGACTACACCTCAAACTGGTCGCCAGTCAGCCATAAGCCACAAACAGAGAAAGAGAACCCTTCACATTCACAATCATACAGCTATCGAGCGGGAATCGATCCCGCACTTTCCCACACATAAGTCAGGCGAGCGAACAGCTACACAATCAGGTTGCGTTAACATATTAGTTTGGGACAAATACTACATAAAAAAACACTCATACTTTAAAGGACAAAAGCAATGATGTACTAATATTAATTTAAATTTTATAGTAAACATTTAAGCCAGGCCAATTTTTTTTTGCAAAGCCTAACATTTAGTGTACAAATTCTAATCTGTTAATTTACAATATCAGTGTAAAAAATACACAACATGAACATTGGGTATTTGCATCCATCAATCACTGGATTCCCTGACTTTGGCAATGGGGACACCTTGTACTTTTTACCAGCTAGTAACAGGCTTAACTAAATACTGTATTTCCAAAGTTTTTTTTTTAACCATCACTCCAATAGTCACAACGCAACAGGTGGCATGAACAGAATAGTGTTTGATTAGAAATTCAATAGAGGAAGAGGCAACCTGAGCCATTTATGTATCAAAGAGGAAGCTGGATAAACGCATCATCCTGATCGCTCCTGCACAACGATTTCCCACTACTGGGTCTACTTGATGAAGTGCCAGATTCCCTCCCTGTTATTCTCTGTACGCCAGCAAAGTGTCCACATGCATGAGTGTATTCATCAGTCAGGTGGCACCATGCTGCACTCTGTCTTTTTTTTCTTCCGTTGCCCAGGTGTGAATAGGATTGAACTGATTTATCTCTTTTGTGCTGCTCCTCTGTGAATTGTGTTGATAAACAAATGACTTGTTGGGCATTCTTACAATAAATGCATGGTAAAACATGTTTTTGCATGCAATTATGTGGTGTAATACAACCTGGACATGCTGTAATGCACATAAACTCTAAGTCCTTATGTGATTAATGAGTCATTCAGAAAATCCTGGCTGATTCAGGGTTGATTGAAAGCCAAGAGGAAAAACAAGACAGGAACATTAAAAAACAACTAAAAAAAGGCTAGAATTAATTGTGTTAATCAAAACAAAGCCCAGAGCCACTGCTGCAGTAACCTGACATTTTACTTTCTTTGACATTTACATAAATACACATTGCCAGATTAGTTTTCTCTTTTTATGTTAAAGTTGTCATGCAGAAAAAAAAGAAACACCCAGGTTTGTACTACAAATGATCAGCACCGGACAGCTACAATGTACTGTTATGGTTCATTAACACATTAATGTTTCTCCAGGAATACCCTGATTGATTTATAACCCTGTCTTGAATATTGAATGCACGTAATTTTAGCCAATCTTCCTTCTTTTAATGGAAAAAAATGGATTGAGCAGTATCAACTCCTCAATTGCTGTGATCGAAAAGGTAAAAAATAATAGTACTGGGAAGTTGTCTGTAGTCACACTATGTTCCAGTGGATTATACTAATTATTACATGTAGGCATAGTGACGAGAAAAATGCTTTCATTGCTTTTGCCAACTCCATATTTATCTGAGAAATTCTCTGTATTCAAGTCTATGGTTTTCTGAATAGGAAAAAAAAAAGTTTTCAAAAAAGTTAGCTTAGCTTTAAAAAAAAAAAAGGAAATTTCTTCCAATAATTCAAAAAAATAGCTGTTATACTTTTTGTTTATAGGTAAAACAAAATAGAATCTGTTCGAATCAGGCAAACATTTTGCATGTGGCCAAACATCTGCTTGAGTTGTTTGAGTTCAGCCTAACATTGGTATTCATCCAAATGGGGGTCCATGCCATTTTCCATCATGATCATCAGACCATCAGAGTGTGGTCCTATTCATTTCCTAATGCATACACATTTCCTAATCCCAATACTTGTGCAGAAATATCAGCATGTTGTCATGTCAAATTAGCGGGATATCATACACAGTCGTGGCATTAGTTTTCAAAGCCATTTTTCAGTTATTTTAGAAACATGCCATTTGTTCACTCTCACTAAATGTTAACCTAAGACCAAACAGTTATCTCCAACATCTGAATCTAATGTTTTTGTAAGAGAGGAAAAAGCTACACAACAACTTATTAACTTGTTACCTTTTAACCTTCATAACTTTGACATAGATATAGTTATCTATTTATTTATTTCATTATATTTAATTGATTTTAAAGGAGGACTAAATTTACCTTTTGCTCCGCCTCATTTCTAAACTGCCAGCGACCATAACCTAATTAAACCTAGGTATTTACTATTTGGCTTTATATTACTTATTATTACTATACATTTTTTAATACATAAAAACCAAGAAGAATCCCTGACATTCTAAAAATAATATTCATCCTTTCATTTAGCAGACTCCATTACCCACTATATGGCATCTGACTTTTTGTGTGCGTAAATTGGACATATTTTAATTTGTCCAGAAATGTAGCACAGAGTAATTATGAGAAAAAAAAATCCAAAGTCGAAGCAGACTTCAGTGAAATCCCCAATTGCCTGTTGACTGAGATATTAAAAATATCTCATTTAGAGACAGTAGAGTAGGCTGTCGTCTTTGAGTAAGACTTCTACACTGGCCTCTTGGGATCGGGCTCACTGCAATTTATCACAGTCACTAATTATTCATGTTCTAAGCCACTCTTCTCTTGCGGAGAGAAGAGAAGGGGAACACGCAACAATAAAAAAAAAAAATCTGTCCTCACATGAGCGGTTGCTGGCACAAGAGCAGAGCGACAAAAGTGGCATATGTCTGGATTGTATTTCACTCCCTGATTAGTGTGTATGTAATTTCTGTAACAAAAAAATGAAAAGATTTCAATCCCTCATATTATGTTACCATAACTCAAGACAAGTCTAGTCTAGCTCCTTTCCTGTACTGCTAATTTAGCTTCTGTGACAGAAACTTTCACTCAGGTAAACATGTCATTCATTCTTTACGGTCGATTACCTTGTTTTGTCGCCGGTCTTTTGGTCGTCGGTCTTTTGGTCGCCCGTTGTCGCGGTCGGGGCGACCAAAAGACCGGCGACCAAAAGACCGGCGACCAAAAGACCGGCGACCAATCGACTGTACACAACATTTTAAGTCTACTTAAAAGATTCAAAATACATTTTTCTATTGATTGAATTTTTTTGGCTTGCATATCCTCTCGGTGGTTGAAACAGCCTTTGTCGTGCCACAAACCAAACCAGTCTACTGTTCCAGACCATTTTAGGAGAATTGAGCCAACATGAAAATTAACTGGTGGAAAGTTGGCCTCATAAATATACCGTATATCAAAAGGGAGAGAAGTTGTTGATCATTCCCTAATGGCATCTCATGTCCAGCTGCAAGAAACCCAGCTGTCTTGGGGTGCTAAAGTAAATACAGGGTGAGCAAAATCCCTGGCTGGAATTTCAACCACATATTCTTTTCATACAGTATACTCTCTTTGGCCCTCACCAGTTCATTTTGGACCACGGGAGAAGTCAACGGCTTCCAGCTGGTTGTTGTTTAACAAACAGGGTTTAATTTTATTTATTTATTTTTTGAGGGTCTAAAGAGAGATGAATGATTGAAAAGTCTGGTGAATTGCATGTGCTCCAGTTGCAAGTGATTTATTGCAATGTGACCTAGAAAACATGGACGTGTGTGTGTGTGTTTTGGGAGTTGGGGGGTGGGTAGTTTGGAATGAAAATGATAACTGGAACGGCACGCACGAGCTAGTAAAAAGATAATCAAAAGGAATAGAAAATCAGCAAAACATCATTATAAGTATCATGGCCAACACAATTCTTACGCTACGCGGCGTGGATTGACTCGAGTAGGACAATGGGGCTCACTGGCAAACAACTGAAGAACAAACGGTATGCTGCGTACACCAGGATGAAATTCACCATAAAGCAGAGAGCTGCCCCAGAAATAAAACTGTGCATTTTTGAGTCTACGCAGCAATGTGCATTTATAGATTATATTGGCTATTGTTTAGGTTTTGAATTGCGCAAAAGGCGTCTACATACTTCCAATCTAAATGGAAAATGTAAACAATGACTATATTTGGGTTAGGACACGTGTCTAAGTGGTGGCCCGGGGGCCAAATCTGGCCCGCCGCATCATTTTGTGTGGCCCGGGAAGGTAAATCATGAGTGCCGACTTTCTGTTTTAGGATCAAATTAAAATGAAGAGCATAGATGTATATTAAATTTCCTGATTTTCCCCTTTTTAAATCAATAATTGTATTTTTTAAATCATTTTTTCTGTGTTTTTAGTTCAAAAATCATTTTGTAAAATCTAAAAATATATTTAAAAAAAGCTAAAATAAACATTGTTTTAGATCTATAAAAAACTGAATATTCAGGGTTTTTAATCCAGTTCTTTTAATCCATTTATAAAAAAAATCTAAATATTATATCTAAAATGGTCCGGCCTACGTGAAATCAAGTTGACGTTAAAGCGGCCCGCGAACCAACCCGAGTCTGACACCCCTGGGTTAGGACAATAATTTAAGGACATTTCTGGATTTTAATCTGTACAGGAAACCCACAGCCAATTTAAAGTTTACTGGGACAAAAAATAGTTCAGGAGAAACCTTTTTTATCAACATTATTTTCAACTCTAGGGACAAAAGTTCCGTCTTTGGGGAGGAGGGGATTAGTTTAAACTTTGTAGTGTCATTGTCTATGGAACAGCCTCGCTGACAGTAGCAATTGACCTTGTTATGCGCTTCTACTGTTGACTTCCATTTGAACTTCTAAGCATTTCAAAAAGAGTGTTGACTATTTGTATTCAAACATCAAAAGCATGTTTATTTATTAACCGCTAGGTATGCCGTGAATGAATCATGGTAACTCTCGTTTAGATGGAGACCACATGAGGCAGGGCATTATGATGCCCTTTGAACTATTCCTTCCAGACAGATGACTGGTTATTAATTCATCTATTCTTTTGAAACTAGTGGCTCATTATCATCCCAATATCAACCCGTCCCGTGAGAAAGTTGAGAAGTCAAGCCATCAAGATTTTGTCTGCCATCTTCACAGACTTGTCAAATTAAAAAGGGCCTGCCACTGTCACTTTGAGGCTGATTCTCCCAAAAAACTGCGGATAATAAATGAATTATGTAAGCTCCCTTTGAATATTGCATTGCAGAGAAGGGTGTCCCATATGCCCACCATTTCCAGTATCAGCCAATACATCAATTGCACTGCCCTCATGCAGGCATAATAAATTGAAGGTAAACTCGTCTCTTTCCATTACTTTTTCTGTTATCACCGTTTCTTGTGCATCTTCCCAAAGAGAAAAGAGCTGTGAGATAAGGAGAAAGAAGGCAATCACAGGGTGACTCAATGAGATCTGCGTTTGAAGTGTGGACTCTGATAAAATCAGCAGTTCATTGAAAATAGATAACCTTCTGGAAGAGAAATCCTGAATCCATTTTCATATTTGTGTTGGTTATAACTCAGAAAGAAAATATTCCCTCACTGGAGCGCCTTGGAAAAGAACAATACAGCACAATCTGTAAAAATGGAACGTATAACAGCAGTCAACAACGCAGGGGGCCTTAAAAAACATCCTTGATGAATTTGGGTTTTATGCCAAAATACATTAACAATAGAACTAGTCTTAAAACTTCTTATCTCCAACCGAAAAGGAAACAATTGCAACTGCATTTTAGAACAATATTCCACAATCTATTAGTTTTACTGCTAATCACTTTTTCCTTCCATGCTGCTGCTTTTATTGACTTTTTAACATCACAGTGCGGTCTCTTGCGATTTTGCTGTGTGTTTGCACTTTTATCTACTCACATTATTCCCCCGAGCAAAACAAAAGAAGAAAAAAAGAGGATAAAAAAACAGCCAATTGAATTGCTCCCAGCAGGCCAGCGGATAGGTCATTCTCATAATGAAGTTTCACCCAAGTGATATGCATCCGATTGATACCCAAAACTAATTGTTAATAGTATAATTGTTTTGTAGGGGAACATGTAATGTAGCTAATCGTGTTGTGCTGAATTGAACATTAAGTAAATGGTGTCTTGAATTTAAACATTAGTAAAGGCGGTATGATTTCACAGTCATATTATTTCTCATTCAATTTCTCATGCTTTTTTTCTGTTCTTTAGTGATCAGCTAGAACACTTCACGAAAATTACAATCTTAGGGTAAAAAACTGAAAATTAGCTTTGTTTGAAAAGATACATTGTGAGGAGAATTTGCACTTTGATGCTAATATTAGATACTATTACAACCAATACTGAATTATTATTGATGTCAAAATAAGATCTATTATTGTTACATTTTACGACTACATCAACTTTGAACCCGCTGAATTGAACAGCCAGGAGACAAACAACCATACACGCTCATACTCACACCTAGGGGCAATTTAGAGTGTTCAACCAGCCTACAATGTGTGTTTTGGGGCTGTGGAAGGAATCCGGAGTACATGGAGAAAACCCACACAAGCCTGGGGAGAGCATACGAACATCACACAGAGACCGAACTGGGATCGAACCCTCGATCCCAGAACTGTGAGGCACACATGCTAAACATGTGTCCACTGGTCCGCTGCCTAAGAGTCAACCTTTTACTTTTTGAAAAGACATCAATGGACGTCTTAGGCAGTAAATGAATTAACCGTAGGACTTTCAATTTACTGTAGAAAACTCAAACGTAAACCAAACAAAGGAAGGCATTATAGAGGATAAAATAAACTGATTGCCGAACTGGAAATGTGGTGATGAGAACCGCCAGCTATTTCCAATGCTGCCTCTTCTGGAATAAAGAGCTTAACTTGAGCCTCTGTTGTGATTTAAAAAAAGAAAAGAGGGGGTCTCGAAACGAGCATTTCATTTCTAGGAGTCACCAAGACGGCTGTCAACTTGATTCCCCTGGAGTAAAAGATGGTTCCTCATGTTTGTTCATGAAACCATAAGATGGGTGCTCATAATTAGGTGAGTCCCTGTAATCAGCCACGCAGCTTGCAGCAGGATGTGCAATGATGTCACTTTTATGTTATGTGCGTGGTAATACGCTTGCAACAACCACTGAGCTGCAACTAAATTGCCGCCAAACCAAGAATTCCAAAGGTCTGGCAATGTAGCAGATCAGACTGGTTTGATCCTACCCAAATTAAAAAGTATTTGCTCATCTCTCAAAAGGTTTGTAAAACAAGCCAGGAGAGCTTTTGCGCTGTTCTTCCATATGTCTACCATATGTTGGTTATCTCTACAAGACACACTTAAACACGGCTGGCAATTGCATAGAAATTCAGTTGGCTTTCGTCATCATCATGGGATTCTTTTTTAAGTGTACATTCTCTTTCATTTGCTTCATATTTTATTAGTTAGATATCCATAATTTCAAAAAACGAGAGCAGTAATCGTGGTTAATAAATAAAAGCACAATTTAGGTGGACGAATGGTTAGCGCGTCTGCCTCACAATGGTCAAGGGCTCGATCCCAGGAAGGTCCTCACTCTGTTGAGTTTGCATGTTCTCCCTAGCCTTGCATGGGTTTTCTCCACATCCCCAAAACATGCCAGATAGACTGGTTGGACACTCTAAATTGTGTGAATGATTGTCCGTCTCCTTGTGCCCTGTGATTGGCTGACCACCGAATCAGGGTGCCCCCCCAACTAGTGCCCACAGTTAGCTGGTATAGGCTCCAGCACCCACCCCGCAACCTTTGCGAAGTTAAGCAGTTCCACAAATGAATGAATGCATTATTAAGGCCTATTTTTCGTCAATTTGCACAAGCACTGCACACAACTTGGAATAGCAACAATTCCAGTACTAACCTAGCAGATGTTTCCAAACCAGTTTGTTATTATAGACTATTCTGTTGATCCAAGAGCTCAAGACAATGAGAGATGCACTGCTCTCATTACAACTCTGAATGCAATCAAAATGCTAATGGTGCCTACGGTCCTAAAACATTTGAATTCTAATGCATAATGTACATACATAGACTACATTAAAATAATGCAGACAATTTGAATACCTAGTATGTTTACTTGCACATCATTTTACCAGAATCAATATTATCATAGGTAATAGAATATGCATAATGTAGATGCACGCAGCATACATATACGTATAGTCCAATGCAATGCAGTCCAAATTGTTTTGCTCCAATGCAAGAACACTGACAAATGAAGCAAAACAGAGGTTACGCAAGTAAAAAAAAAACTGTCAAAAGTGATGGTTTCTCTCCATAAAAATGCAAAACCAGCCTGGGGTCTTACCGTCTATGTTATTTTTACTTGCCTTTTAATTGGCATGAAAGACATGTGCCATCTTCCACAGATGGAAAGGCGGCCCCACCTCGTTTGGGTATAATTTCATAAAGTGAAACCCCCCCCACCAAGGTCCTACCAAAGGCAGCAGTTTTCTAAATGGAAACCCATTGAGATCGGTATGGTGCTGAAGGCTTTTAAAGCCAGATGAACTGATAATGTATTGTGCTTTTTTTCTCTCAACGGGAGTTGACTCACCACGGCAACAAGAGCGAAAATAGCTTGTAGCTGAACATTAACCAGCATGCATGTACATTTTAAAAGACTCAGTAGCAGTGTCCAAAATAGGGTGTGGACATCAGGATAATTGGAAAAATGGATTTTTAATCATAAATCTGTTGCATTATAAGCACTCAAAAACAAACTATATATATATATTTATATTCATCTGTCATTCTAAGCTTTATTTCTGCATTCTGAGCATCAAACAGCAAAATCACAGGGAATTATTAACAATGTACGTCAGGAAAAAAGTGTAATTGATGAGTCTGGGGTGGTAGCCTAAATTTGAGAGCACAGTACCGTTCGATCAAAACGGCATCTTTAAATTTTAATTAAGTTAGGGTGACTGAAAAAGAAAATGTTGACAGCAACACAATGTAAATGATCTAACAGCAGATGCAATTGAAAAATGACCACAGCATGACTCATGTTCTAGGGCGACAACATTGCAGCAACACCTCTGGCTCCATAAATATATAAAATAATGGTTTGTTCAAGGGGCTCCGTTGAGGTTTGGGTCTCTGAGTCAACCCTCCCCTTCATTTTTTTTCTTGTGGATCCCTTGGTTTGCCTTGTTTGGGGACGAGCTAGAGTAAACACCATAAATAAGTCATGACCAAGACTTGTTGACACACATTCAGCTAAAGCGCAGCCAAGTTACGACGACTGCCACCATGTACTGTAATTGTGGGATTTTAGCACTGGTCATCTCGATCATGGTTATTTTGTTGACTTTGCCTCAAATCCTCCAAACTGAGTTATACTGTAGGGACTAACTCATAAAAATAGCCACTCCTCAACAGTTTATTTATTTTGTAGTCTTCCCCAGAATTGATTCAAATTCAACTGAGGGTAGTAGAATACTTAAAATGAAATAAACCTCCAGCGACCAATTTCTCTAAATTAGGGGTCTCTAAACTATCCGACAAATGCCCGCAGTGGGTACAGGATTTTATTCCAACCATACAAGATGACAACTTTGAACCAATGTGGTGTTTTGCCAGGGTATTGCAGTCAGTTACTGCTAGTTTTAGTAGAAACATCATTGGTTAAAATCATTGGCAAAATCATAAACAAAGTAAATTTATGTATTCCTACTTTTATTGTGAGCATAAGGTGCATTATAGTGTTGGAATGATGTTGAGTTTCATTATATTTAGTATTGCAAATTTGCCATTTAACTGTATGTCTCATTTTCATCCATTTTTTTGTTCAGCCTACTTTGTTCCATTGGTCCTGTCAACATCCCAAATTACTAAACTAAAGGTAGAAAATCAGTTTCATTTAGTACTGCAGAAAATATTGTGCAGCATTACATGGAGGGTTCATAGTTTAAGAAAAAACAAACTGAAAAAATATTGTGTAGATTGTGTGATGGAGGATGGACCCAAATGGGGAAACAATAAATCTCAAGAAAATAAAATAAAAAGTAGGGAACTAATACAAAACAAGTCATGTGACGAAGAAAACCTGGACTAGTGCCTAAAGCAAGTTCATTGTTTAACACAAAAGAAGGGCTGATGAGAACAGGTGGCAATGACAAAACAAAAGCGAAGACAGACAAAGATGCTTCAAAACACTCTAGACGGTGCATATTTAGGGTTTTAGGTTATTGTACCTCATTGAAAAAATATTTCTCATTACATTATACATGTTACATTAACGGTAGGAAGAGATTTTAAATAATTGAATTCACTATATTTGTTCTAACATTTAGACAGTTTTTTTGTCTGTGGACATCTAAACTTTATATATGTGCTAATAAAAAATCTATATTACATCAAATTTACAATGTTTTATGTCCTGCCTTTGGTAATAGAGAGTAAATGAGTCATTGGAAAACTCGGCCAACAAAGGCCGTTCCATTCATTTCTGCAATTTTCATGAGGGCTGTGCTACAAATCCAATTGCATCTGGTTCTCAAAATTAAATAATTGTATCAACGCAACCATCAGCGCTTGCCAACGAAGCAGTTTTGTGTCACATTGGTGTTTAATTGTTGATGGACTTCATGCATTTGAGGCATTCAAAGTCCGGGTTGAGAAACATTTGCCAATAATGTTGTATTACAAGAAAGGAAGGAGGAGAGCTATTTGAGATGTGGTGGTGTGTGCGTGTATGGAAGATTCTCAGGCAATATTGAATGGAAACTAAATGAAATAGGAAATAACTGTGAAGCCGGGACAGGCGGATGATTAATAGTGAACTCCATTATTGAAAGGTTTTGCTCATAAAAAAAAGAAAACCTTTCATCTCCCTGGGGAGCTTTTGTCTTAATACAACAAATGGTATGTGGTAAAAAAAACATCTAGACTTTATAGCAAAAATAAACCCCTCATTTTTATAGATTGGATGCCAAGATTTGTTCTGTATTATTTAAGGATTGACATTTTTTTTAATTAATCAAGAAAGCGAAGAAATCCTAATTTGTTTAAAATATGTCAGATTGTTTGACTTAAGTGCTTCTTAAAACAGTTAAAAAAACATCACATTAATTAACCAAAATCTTAGTGGTGAACTAAAAATAAATAATCAACAATGTTCATTCCTATTCTTTTTCATAATCACAACCAGTGTGTATATGGGAATAGAAATCCTAAATGACTCGAGGGTGTATGGAACCTACAAAAAAGAGCCAAGGTTGAGTTTAGAACAGACCTAAATATATCTTAATAAACAACATTGTGCAGGCACTTGACAACACGCCCAAGTAGTTGCAATCACTTCTGTCAACATGCTTTCGTTAAAGAAGCTGCAAGAGTCAAAGGTGTTTTGCGATGTTGTCGTCTAGAATAACAAAGATGTGCTGCTACAAGGTCAGGATGAAACAGCCTTGAACATCCTGAGTATGAAATCATTTTTTACAGAATATGTTAATCAAGTTAGTTTAAAGGATTTTTAGGATGCTCTTTTCTTTTACAAATATTGATCATAAATGTATCAATCCATGACTTAAAATTATTGTCTCTCATGGTGTATCTCATATAACATTGTAATTCATTGCAGCTTCAACTCTACGAATTTGCAACAGATGTTTTTTTTCCTCTCTCTGTAGTAACCTTTATGCCTCCCAATTGGTCTTATTAACCGCATATTCATTTCTTCCCACATGGACTTGTTGTAAAGGTTTACATTAAAAATTAATTTGCAGGTTCCATTGGACTGATAATTCATCATTAGGATGTAGTAAACCCTGCTTTATCATCTGTTCAATTCTTTATGGAGATTGCAAGGTCACTGACCTTACAGCATGTGTCTATCTGACATAGTCTGTAATTATGCTGTAAGGAAGCAGAGGTCAGATCAAGACGCGATTCCCTAAGAGCAATTAAGGGAATGTTGATATTTCTATATATGTATATTGAAATAACGGCTAGAGCTGTCATATTTCTAGTAGAAGCGAAAGTTGTCTCTTTGCTCTTTTACTGAATTCATGCGCCCCTGAGCCCTGAAGTACTAAGCATTTTGTCAGTGTGGCTCTTTTTTCAGCCCCCTCAGATAATCCAAAGGCTAGTGCTGTCAAAGCAACAGTTGGTTCTATCACTAAAAGCGCTGAAGCCATTGCAGTCAATCCATACCATGCAGGAAGTATATTTGGAAGAGGTAAAACAACAATGATTTTAACTGACTCAAGAGGAAAATGAGATGTAAAAACTTAAGCTTTGGTTAATCTTGACAAGTATGATCCAACATTTTTTTGTTATTGCCAGTAATGTTAAAAGAATGGGAGTGTGGAGCATAATAATACTAGTCATCAATTGAAGTATCATTTGTATGAGACTATTAGCACGATAAAATGATGCAGAATTAAGACTTTGGGTCATATGACTGAATGCCAAATTAAAAGCAGCTTTTGTGTGAAGGGCATAGTGACATCGCAAAATATGCCCGAACACTCAAACTTTCCGTGGAAGGCAACAATAGTACAAAGATTTAATACCGGAAGCATGGCGACCAGTCTAGGATGTATTCTGCATTTCGCCTGAAGTCAACTGGGATGGGCTCCAGCAGCCCTCGCAACCCTTACAAAGATATGCGGTATCGTAGATGAATGAATGCTTTAATACCGGAAATGATTGTACTTTGGTTGAGATTTGGGACAATAATCAAAATTTTAAGCTTTCAGC